>NC_081283.1:2315161-2505161 GCF_030490865.1 Poecile atricapillus | reverse complement strand
TGGAACTTCCCAGGCAGGAAGGGAAGAGCGAGGGAACAAGTGTTAAAAGGATTTAAAAATTCCCAGGGGCTTTAGGAGGAATTCCTCTTTTCCCTTGGTGTCACAGAAGAGCTTTTCCCTAAAAAAAAAATGAAAAATTAAAATCTGAAATGTGAATTTGATATTCCAAACTACCCCTCAGCAAAACCTCAGCGATGCTTGGTGTGCTGGATGTGTTGAATCACCTTTTTTTAACCCAAATTGTGTCGTGGAAAGTGGAAGGGCAGCAGGGAATGAGCCTTTGCCATCCTAACAACGCTTTTGGATGTTATTTTTACAGGTTTCTGTAGCATTGTCCAATTCCCCTCATCCCCAAAGCCTTCCTGGGTGTGTTTGTGAAGACTTTTACTGGGTAATAATGAAGGATTCTGCTTTCCAGTCAATCTGGGATTCCCTTTGTCCGACCTCGGTGCCTGCTGTGTCTCCTGTTGGAATAATCCTCAAACATCCCTAAAAAACTCCTCCAACTTTTCCTGTCGTGGTCTTTGCGTCCTGCTCGGGAGCCAGGGGTTATCCCGAGGGGAAGGAGCTGGAAAAAATGAGGATTCTTTGGTGATGGAATCATGGAATTCTGGAATGGTTTGAGTTGGAAGGGACCTTAAAGCTCATCCCGTTACCCCAGGGTGCTCCAAGCCCCATCCTTGGACACTTCCAGGGGCAATCCCAGATTCTTAAATTTAATTTATTTTTTTTTTATTTATTATTTATTTTTTTAATTGGTAAATAAACCACATCCCCAAATCCATCTGATTTTTATATTGAATTCTATTTTTATTTTGGATTTTTGCACGCCAAGGGCTCGGTCCTAACCCAAACCCTAACCCTGGCCAGTCTGAGCTGATTTGGCCTCACAAGGGAGTTGTTGTTCAAGATTGGTGGAATTTTAAAATGGGATGGAAAAAACCAAAGAATTTTGTGGCCACTTTTTTTTGGGGAAGATATCATAAAATTCTGGAATGGTTTGAGTTGGAAGGGACCTTAAAGCTCATCCCGTTACCCCAGGGTGCTCCAAGGACACTTCCAGGGGCAATCCCAGTTTTTTAAATATAAAATAATTTAATTTATATTTTTTTTTAATTGGTAAATAAACCACATCTCCAAATACATCCAAGTTTTATATTGAATTCTGTTTTTATTTTGGATTTTTGCACGCCAAGGGCTCGGTCCTAACCCAAACCCTAACCCTGGCCAGTCTGAGCTGATTTGGCCTCACAAGGGAGTTGTTGTTCAAAATTGGTGGAATTTTAAAATGGGATGGAAAAAAACCAAAGAATTTTGTGGTCACCTATTCTGGCCACTATTTTTTGGGGGAAAATAAAGAATTCTGGAATGGTTTGAGTTGGAAGGGACCTTAAAGCTCATCCCGTTACCCCAGGGTGCTCCAAGCCCCATCCTTGGACACTTCCAGTTTTTTAAATTTAAAATAAATTTTTTATTATTATTATTTTATTTTTATTTTTTTTTAATTGGTAAATAAACCACATCTCCAAATCCATCCGAGTTTTTTGTGTCCAAGAATATATTGTAAATATATATTTACATTTAATATATTTTAATACATTTAATATATTTGACATTATATATTTATTTATATATGTAAATATATTTATCTATTATTGTATATATTAAATATATCTTTTACATATGTTATATAAAAATATATTTATTAATATATATGTATTATATAATATATACTTATATAAATATTTTTATGTATTATCTAAAGATATCTATTTCTATATATTTATATTTATATATTTATTATATATATTTATATAAATATATTTATTATATATAAATATCTATTTCTATATATTTATTATATTTTTATATTTATTATAAATTATATATTATATATTATATATTATATATTATGTTTTTATATATCATATATAATATGTAGTATATTATATATTAATATATATAATTTTATATAGTAGATAGTATATTATATATTAATAATAATTTATTATTATAAATAATAATATATAATATATATTATATAATAATAAATATTATAATATTTATCTTTTTATATTAAAATATATTTATTTTTTTAGAAAATAATTTCTATTATTTTTTTCTATAAAAACAATAATTTTATTTTTAAATTTTTTTCTATAATAATTTTTTCTATAAAAAATAATTTTTTCTATAAAAAATTATAGAATTTTTTCTATAAAAAACTGACCCCTAGGAAATTTCCTATTCTGAGAATCCAGCTCAAACCCCACCTGTTCCAGGAGGAGGCATTTTTGGGTTTTTTTTTGTTTGTTTCTGTATTTGGATGTCTTTTTTAATTTTATCTTGAAAAGGATTCGCGTCTCCTTTTCTGTCTCACGAGAAATGAGAATTGTGGCAGCTGCTGTGCCGTGTCTGTCCCTGTTTACGTGACTTGGTGGCTTTCAGGAGATCTGAGAATTCAGGTTTAGAGCCAAAATATTTGCCCAGTATAAACCAGTTCATCCCAGTGCTTCACCACCCACTGCTGAGGCTGGGATTGGGGGGAAAAAATCAGGCAAAATGGGGATGGGATGGGAGAAAAATGGGATAAAACGGGGTTGGGATGAGGGGAAATTATGGGGAAATGAGGCTGGGATTGGGAAAAATGGGAGGAAAATTGGGGTGGGGAGAAAAGAGGAGAAAACACCTGGAATGGAGGAAAATGGAGAATTCTGGATTGGGGAAAAATGGGGAAAACTGGAGATTCTGCTTTAGGGATGTGGTAAAAACCCTGGGAAAAGCAGTTCCTGGGAATCCAGGTGACCATTTTCCCTCATCCCAGCCTTGTTCTATCCCATTTTCCTCCATCTCATCCTCATTTTTCCCTATTTTTCTTGTTCTGTCCCATTTTCCTCCATCCCATCCTCATTTTTCCTGATTTTTCCTGGTTTTATCCTATTTTCCTCCATCCCATCCTCGTTTTTCCCGATTTTTTCCTGTTCTATCCCATTTTCCTCCATCTCATCCTCATTTTTCCCAATTTTTCCTGTTCTGTCCCATTTTCCTCCATCCCATCCTCGTTTTTCCCGATTTTTCCTGTTCTATCCCATTTTCCTCCATCCCATCCTCATTTTTCCTCTTCTGTCCCATTTTCCTCCATCCCATCCTCATTTTTCCCGATTTTTTCCTCTTCTGTCCCATTTTCCTCCATCCCCTCCTCATTTTTCCCAATTTTTCCTGTTCTATCCCATTTTCCTCCATCCCATCCTCGTTTTTCCCGATTTTTCCTGGGTTTATCCCATTTTCCTCCATCCCATCCTCGTTTTTCCCTATTTTTCCTGTTCTATCCCATTTTCCTCCATCCCCTCCTCGTTTTTCCCGATTTTTTCCTCTTCTATCCCATTTTCCTCCATCCCATCCTCATTTTTCCCAATTTTTCCTGTTCTATCCCATTTTCCTCCATCCCATCCTCGTTTTTCCTGGTTTTTCCCATTTTCCTCCATCCCCTCCTCATTTTTCCCAATTTTTCCTGGTTTCCCCCCGATCCCGCCCTCGGCATTCACAGGATCCGGTGAATCCACTCTGTACTGGATTTTACTGGGTTATCCTGGATTTTACTGGGTTATACTGGATTTTACTGGGCTATACTGGATTTTACTGGGTTATACTGGATTTTACTGGGCTATACTGGATTTTACTGGGTTATCCTGGATTTTACTGGGTTATACTGGGTTTTACTGGGTTATACTGGGTTTTACTGCCTTGTGGTCTGTCTCCATACTTGGAAAACCACCGGAAAACAGATCAGGAATTCTCCATCTCCAACCCAAGCGCGATCAGGGAGAGAACACCCCCAACCCTCCCCGCCCACCCCAAGCCAGGGCGGGGCAGGAGGAGCCGGAAAAAAGGAGGCTGAGGAATTCCAGAGTGGAATTTCCCAGGTGTGCAGTGTTTGTATTTATCTGTAATTCTTTCTCACAGGTACCTTTAACATTTGTCTGGCTTAAATTTCATGGGCGCCGCCGGGATCCCTGCAGCCGGTAAAGGGCGAGGGTAAGGTTTTTGTCATCGTTTGGGCTCTTATTTCTTTCCAACAGCCCCTTCTCTCTTTTCTTCTCCGTGTGTGTGTGTGTATCTCTCTTCTTCTTCTTTTTCTCTCTCTTTTTTTTCCCACTGATCTCTTCCCCTCTTGTTCTTTTCTCAACCACATTATTTCCTTCCAGGTCGGTTCAGTCAAGTGAAGTAGGCAGCTGGTGTCATGGCTTCGGTATTTGGGGCGGCCCAGGTGGCTCCTGGGCTGGGCAATCAGGGTTAGGGGATCCAATCTAACAGTCTGGAACATTTTTTTCTTTTTTTCTTTTTTTTATTTCTTTCTTTATTTTTTTTGTCGTTTTTTTGTCGTTTTTTTACTATTTTATTTCCTTTTTTTTTAATTTTTTTTGGCTTTTTTCTGATTTTTTTTGCGATTTTTTTTTTGTGCGTGTCTTTTTTTTTTTTTTTCTCTCTCTCTCTTTTTGCTTTGCTTTTTTTCTATTTTTTTTCTATTTTCTGTGTAGGTCTCTTTAGTCAGCCTTATAGCTAATGCCCTGGGCTACTCGGAACTAGGTGCCATAAAATCCCTTAGGACACTAAGAGCCTTGAGGCCTTTAAGAGCGTTATCCCGATTTGAGGGGATGAGGGTAAGAATTCCATCAGCAGCTGATCCTTCTGCATGCCCGTGGAGCGGTTTGATTTTAAAAAAAAGCATGCTAGAACTGATCCAAAAATAAAAAAAATAAATAAAAAACTCCAAACAGAATCATGATGCAGCTGCTGACTCGATCACCTCTACCTTGGATGTGACCCTCACCCACCGCTGCACCCTCCCCTCTTAACGAAGGGAGATGCATCAGCTGCCTCATTACATTAATTAGTGGCCAAAAGCACTTTGCCATTTTCGTAGCCCATGTCGCCACTTGGCTGTTCTCATTTGGCCTGGCTTTGACCTCCAGCATCCGAGGGGCTTCTCAGCTTTTTGAGGAATTTTTTAATTTTTAGGAAGAATCACCAGGTGCAAAAAAAAAAAAAAAAGCAGAATTGGAACCATCTCAGGGCTTTTTTCTGGATTTTTCCAGGTGTTGGTGGAATTGGATTGAATGATTTTTTTGGTCTAAAAGGGGTTTAAAAAAAGAATAAAACTTCATTGTTTTATTATTTTATTATATTTTATTATATTTATATATGAAAATATTCAGCTCTTTGGGAATTTTGGTTTCATTCCTCTTGTTGCACCTCGTTGTTCTCAGTCCGGTCTGCTGGTGACTGGCAGCCTTGTCTGGTGGTGAAACTTTTCCTTTCTGTCCCTTTTTTCCTTTTTTTTTTCCACGCTTTTTTTGGTCCCTGTCCTGTCACTGTGGAACCAGAACAAAGCACAAGCAAAGCATTGAACTTTAAAAGCTTTCCTTGAATTGGTGCTGGTGTTTCAATTATTACATTTTTATATTTCAATTGCAGCCTCTGAAATTCTGACATTTTGGTGCTTTTTTTAAAAATTTTTTTTCCCCCATTTGGGATTGAAAAAGTCTCCTAAGAACATGCAAAAAATATAAATTATACAGTAAAAAAATGAAATCAATTTTGTATAAATGGATTTTGCAGGTGCTCTTAAGAATGTGGGGTTTTGTGCTAAATCCCAGTTAGCTCATAACCAGAGAATACTGCAAGAAAATCACATTTTTTAAAGGATAAAGGAAGGGGAAAGCAGTCAGTTTTTAATTCAGGGTGTGAGTGGAGCAATTCCACCTGGATCCTCCTGATTTCTGCATCCAAAATTCATCACAAGGAGCTGAGGAATTCAAAATATTCCCTGGGGAGTGATGGAAATCCCTGAGCTCCAAATCCAAGGGAGTTTCTTCTTCCCCAAAAACTTCTCCTGCTGTCATTTCCTTGTGCCACCAATTTAATTCTAAATTTAATTTCCTTGTGCCACCAATTTAATTCTAAATTTAATTTCCTTGTGCCACCAATTTAATTCTAAACCTGAATCCCCAGAAAAGGCACAAAGGAAATAAAATTCCAGTTCCACAAAGGTGGATTTTTTATTTTCTGGGCTGGGTTTGGGTCCCACCCAGGAGTTTGATGACAAAGAACAGGCTTAGCACTAAACCTGAAATAAAATATCAATAAACCTGGAGAAAATAAAGGCTTTTATTTCTATAGAAAAAGAAATAATAAATAATAAACCTGGAGAAAATAAAAGCTTTTATTTCTATAGAAAAACAAATAATAAATAATAAACCTGGAGAAAATAAAAGCTTTTATTTCTATAGAAAAATAAATAATAAATAATAAACCTGGAGAAAATAAAAGCTTTTCTTTCTATAGAAAAATAAATAATAAATAATAAACCTGGAGAAAATAAAAGCTTTTATTTCTATAGAAAAATAAATAATAAACCTGGAGGAAATAAAAGCTTTTATTTCTATATAAAAATAAATAATAAACCTGGAGAAAATAAAAGCTTTTATTTCTATAGAAAAATAAATAAATAATAAACCTGGAGAAAATAAAAGCTTTTATTTCTATAGAAAAATAAATAATAAATAATAAACCTGGAGAAAATAAAAGCTTTTATTTCTATAGAAAAACAAATAATAAATAATAAACCTGGAGAAAATAAAAGCTTTTATTTCTATAGAAAAATAAATAATAAACCTGGAGAAAATAAAAGCTTTTATTTCTATAGAAAAATAAATAATAAATAATAAACCTGGAGAAAATAAAAGCTTTTATTTCTATAGAGAAATAAATAATAAACCTGGAGAAAATAAAAGCTTTTATTTCTATAGAAAAATAAATAATAAATAATAAACCTGGAGAAAATAAAAGCTTTTATTTCTATAGAAAAATAAATAATAAAGCTGGAGAAAATAAAAGCTTTTATTTCTATAGAAAAATAAATAATAAATAATAAACCTGGAGAAAATAAAAGCTTTTATTTCTATAGAAAAAGAAATAATAAATAATAAACCTGGAGAAAATAAAACCTTTTCTTTCTATAGAAAAAGAAATAATAAATAATAAACCTGGAGAAAATAAAAGCTTTTATTTCTATAGAAAAATAAATAATAAACCTGGAGAAAATAAAAGCCTTTATTTGTATAGAAAAATAAATAATAAACCTGGAGAAAATAAAGGCTTTTATTTCTATAGAAAAATAAATAATAAATAATAAACCTGGAGAAAATAAAAGCTTTTATTTCTATAGAAAAATAAATAATAAATAATAAACCTGGAGAAAATAACGGCTTTTATTTCTATAGAAAAATAAATAATAAACCTGGAGAAAATAAAAGCTTTTATTTCTATAGAAAAATAAATAATAAATAATAAACCTGGAGAAAATAACGGCTTTTATTTCTATAGAAAAATAAATAATAAACCTGGAGAAAATAAAAGCTTTTATTTCTATAGAAAAATAAATAATAAATAATAAATAATAAACCTGGAGAAAATAAAAGCTTTTATTTCTATAGAAAAATAAATAATAAATAATAAACCTGGAGAAAATAAAAGCTTTTATTTCTATAGAAAAATAAATAATAAATAATAAACCTGGAGAAAATAAAAGCTTTTATTTCTATAGAAAAATAAATAATAAATAATCAACCTGGAGAAAAGAAAAGCTTTTCTTTCTATAGAAAAATAAATAATAAATAATAAACCTGGAGAAAAGAAAAGCTTTTATTTCTATAGAAAAATAAATAATAAATAATAAACCTGGAGAAAATAAAAGCTTTTATTTCTATAGAAAAATAAATTATAAACCTGGAGAAAATAAAAGCTTTTATTTCTATAGAAAAATAAATAATAAATAATAAATAATAAACCTGGAGAAAATAAAAGCTTTTATTTCTATAGAAAAATAAATAATAAACCTGGAGAAAATAAAAGCTTTTATTTCTATAGAAAAAGAAATAATAAACCTGGAGAAAATAAAAGCTTTTATTTCTATAGAAAAAGAAATAATAAATAATAAACCTGGAGAAAATAAAAGCTTTTATTTCTATAGAAAAAGAAATAATAAATAATAAACCTGGAGAAAATAAAAGCTTTTATTTCTATAGAAAAATAAATAAATAATAAACCTGGAGAAAATAAAAGCTTTTATTTCTATAGAAAAATAAATAATAAACTTGGAGAAAATAAAGGCTTTTATTTCTATATAAAAAAAAATAATAAACCTGGAGAAAATAAAAGCTTTTATTTCTATAGAAAAATAAATAATAAATAATAAACCTGGAGAAAATAAAAGCTTTTATTTCTATAGAAAAATAAATAATAAATAATAAACCTGGAGAAAATAATGGATTTTCTTTCTATTTAACAATAAATAATAAATAATAAACCTGGAGAAAATAAAAGCTTTTATTTCTATAGAAAAATAAATAATAAATAATAAACCTGGAGAAAATAAAAGCTTTTATTTCTATAGAAAAATAAATAATAAACCTGGAGAAAATAAAAGCTGTTTTTAAGCCCTGCTGGGGAGAAGATTCCTGGTGTACAATCAGGGAATTTTCACATTTAAAGTGGGGGATTTTCACCAAAAAATGGGGATTTTCACCAAAAAATGGGGACTTTCACCAAAAATTGCTTTTTAGGAGTGCAGCACCATCAGCCACCTCCACCAAATTTTTATTTTTGGATACAAATATCAGTTCCCCCTCCTGTGAATTGCAGGGAACTGAGATCTGAAATAATTTTTGCAATTGGAGACTGAAATTGGAGTTCTTTGCTTTTCTCTCCTCCATAGCAATCTGCATTTCCTGTGCTCTCAGCTCGGTCAGGGTGTGATGCTGTGAGATGTGCATGCACACAAAAGCCATGTTCCTCCTTTGGAAACTTCTGGAAGGTTCTGTGCATTCCAGGGACCAGAAATGACCCTGAGGGATGGGGCAGGATCTCACTCTTTTATTTTTTTGGAGCTGGAATAAATCAGTGTATTTATATTTATATTTATATATATTTATATATATTTTTTATATTTATATTTATATATATTTATATATCAGTGACCCCAAATTGCAGTAGCTGGAATAAATCAGTGTATTTATATTTATATATATATATATTTATATATCAGTGACCCCCCCAAAGTGCAGTAGCTGGAATAAATCAGTATATTTATATTTATATTTATATCTATATCTATATTTATATTTATATTTTCTATATCAGTGACCCCCAAGTGTGGTAGCTAGAATAAATCAGTATATTTATATTTATATTTATATTTATATTTATATTTATATTTTCTATATCAGTGACCCCAAAGTGCAGTAGCTAGAATAAATCAGTGTATTTATATTTATATATATTTATATATATTTATATATCAGTGACCCCCAAAAGTGCAGTAGCTGGAATAAATCAGTGTATTTTTATTTATATATATTTATATATATATATATAAATATATATATATCATATATATTATATATCAGTGACCCCCAAAGTGCAGTGGCTGGGATAAATCAGTGTATTTGTATTTGTATTTATATATGTTTATATATATTTATATATCAGTGACCCCCAAATTGCAGTAGCTGGAATAAATCAGTGTATTTATATTTATTTATATATATTTTATATATTTATATTTGTATTTATATATATTTATATATCAGTGACCCCCAAAGTGCAGTAGCTGGAATAAATCAGTGTATTTATATTTATATTTATATATATTTATATATATTTTATATATTTATATTTATATTTATATATATTTATATATCAGTGACCCCCCAAAGTGCAGTAGCTGGAATAAATCAGTGTATTTGTATTTATATATATTTATATATCAGTGACCCCCAAATTGCAGTAGCTGGAATAATATGCAAATAATGGAATAAATACAAATATTTATATTTGTATTTATATATATTTATATATCAGTGACCCCCCCAAAGTGCAGTAGCTGGAATAAATCAGTGTATTTATATTTATATTTATATATATTTATATATATTTTATATATTTAAATTTATTTATATATCAGTGACCCCAAAGTGTGGTAGCTGGAATAAATCAGTGTATTTATATTTATATTTATATATATTTATATATATATTATATATTTATATTTATATTTATTTATATATCAGTGACCCCAAAGTGTGGTAGCTGGAATAAATCAGTGTATTTATATTTATTTATATATATTTTATATATTTATATTTATATTTATATATATTTATATATCAGTGACCCCCAAAGTGCAGTAGCTGGAATAAATCAGTGTATTTATATTTATATTTATATTTTATATATCAGTGACCCCCCAAAGTGCAGTAGCTGGAATAAATCAGTGTATTTATATTTATATTTATATTTTATATATCAGTGACCCCAAAGTGCAGTAGCTGGAATAAATCAGTGTATTTGTATTTATATTTATATATATTTATATATATTTAATATATTTATATTTATATTTATATATATTTATATATCAGTGACCCCCAAAGTGCAGTGGCTGGGATAAATCAGTGTATTTGTATTTATATTTAAATATATTTATATATATTTATGTATCAGTGACCCCCAAAGTGCAGTAGCTGGAATAAATCAGTATATTTATATTTATATATATTTATATATCAGTGACCCCAAAGTGTGGTAGCTGGAATAAATCAGTGTATTTATATTTATATATATTTTGATATCAGTGACCCCCCAAAGTGCAGTAGCTGGAATAAATCAGTGTATTTGTATTTATATTTTATATATCAGTGACCCCAAATTGCAGTAGCTGGAATAAATCAGTGTATTTGTATTTATATATATTTATATATATTTATATTTATATAAATATATATAAACATATATATATATTATATATCAGTGACCCCAAATTGTGGCTGGAGAAGGGACCAGGATGAGCTCCTGTCCCAGCCCTGGGGCTCCCCACCAGTTCCAGAACCAAGGGCTAAACATTATTATATTGTTAATTTATTAATCTAAATCATAGATTAATAAATGAACACAGGAATTAAGGAATAGATTAATAAATGAACACAGGAATTAAGGAATAGATTAATAAATGAGCACAGGAATTAAGGAATAGATTAATAAATGAACACAGGAATTAAGGAATAGATTAATAAATGAACACAGGAATTAAGGAATAGATTAATGAATGAACACAGGAATTAAGGAATAGATTAATAAATGAACACAGGAATTAAGGAATAGATTAATAAATGAACACAGGAATGAAGGAATAGATTAATAAATGAACACAGGAATTAAGGAATAGATTAATAAATGAACACAGGAATTAGGGAATAGATGAATAAATGAACACAGGAATTAAGGAATAGATTAATGAATGAACACAGGAATTAAGGAATAGATTAATAAATGAACACAGGAATTATTAAGGAATAGATTAATAAATGAACACAGGAATTATTAAGGAATAGATTAATAAATGAACACAGGAATTAAGGAATAGATTAATGAATGAACACAGGAATGAAGGAATAGATTAATAAATGAACACAGGAATTAAGGAATAGATTAATAAATGAACACAGGAATGAAGGAATAGATTAATGAATGAACACAGGAATTAAGGAATAGATTAATAAATGAGCACAGGAATAGATTAATAGATGAATAAATGAACACAGGAATTAAGGAATAGATTAATAAATGAACACAGGAATGAAGGAATAGATTAATAAATGAGCACAGGAATTAAGGAATAGATTAATGAATGAACACAGGAATTAAGGAATAGATTAATTAATAAATGGACACAGGAATTAAGGAATAGATTAATGAATGAACACAGGAATTAAGGATTAGATTAACAAATGAACACAGGAATTAAGGAATAGATTAATGAATGAACACAGGAATTAAGGAATAGATTAATAAATGAACACAGGAATTAAGGAATAGATTAATGAGCACAGGAATGAAGGAATAGATTAATGAATGAACACAGGAATTAAGGATTAGATTAACAAATGAACACAGGAATTAAGGAATAGATTAATGAACACAGGAATTAAGGAATAGATTAATGAACACAGGAATTAAGGAATAGATTAATGAACACAGGAATTATTAAGGAATAGATTAATGAATGAACACAGGAATTAAGGAATAGATTAATGAATGAACACAGGAATTAAGGAATAGATTAATAAATGAACACAGGAATTAAGGAATAGATTAATAAATGAACACAGGAATTAAGGAATAGATTAATAAATGAACACAGGAATGAAGGAATAGATTAATAAATGAGCACAGGAATTAAGGAATAGATTAATAAATGAACACAGGAATTAAGGAATAGATTAATGAATGAACACAGGAATGAAGGAATAGATTAATTAGGAGATCCCCATCAAAACCTGAATACCCCTCTATTAAAAACTCCCATTTGTGTTGGCCAGGGACGCTTTTCAGATTAAAAAATCAGAATTAGGGAGAGATGAGGTGTGAGAAAAGCCATCCCTGTGGGTTTTTGGTGAATTTTTGAGGAAGGAACATGGCTTTTGTGTCCTCAGGTGCCTGCCAGGTGCATGCTGAGCTCTGCCTGGGACAACACGAGTGGCTTTGTTTTGTTCACAATTTAATCTGGATGTTGTTAATTAGTTTTTAATGCTTTAATTGTGACCACAGTGATGCTGGGCTGGCTCCTGACCCCACTGCTGTGGATTTTGGTGGGGTCAGGAGCAGGCTCGGAGTGAAAACAGCTTGGTTTGAATGTGGGGAATGGTTGGAGGGAGCTCCTGGATGATAAAATCCTGAATTCACCAGCAAAAGGTTTTGAGAAAATTCCAAATTCTCGTCCGTGAGAGTCTGAGCAATTCAAATCTGATCAAAGAATTACTGAAGAGCAAAAGAAATCAACAAAATGAATCAACAAAATGAATCAACAAAATAAATAAACAAAATAAATCAACAAAATAAATCAACAAAATAAATCAACAGAATAAATCAACAAAAGAAATCAACAAAATAAATCAACAGAATAAATCAACAAAATAAACAAAAAAAAATCAACAAAATAAATAAACAAAAAAATCAACAAAAATAAATAAACAAAATAAATCAACAAAATAAATCAACAAAAAAAATCAACAAAATAAATCAACCAAATAAATCAACAAAATAAATCAATAAAATAAATAAACAAAATAAATCCCAAGCTGTTTTAATTTGGAAAACAGAGCTCTGAAACACAATTTGAAGCTTGGAATCAATTCCAATTTCTACATGGAGCAAAATCTGAGGTGTCCTTGGATCATCCATGAGAGTCTGAGCCCCTCTCTGGGCAATTCAAATCAGATCAAAGAATTACTGAAGAGCAAAATAAATTAAAAAAAAATCAACAAAATAAATCAACAAAATAAATAAACAAAATAAATCAACAGAATAAATCCCAACAACATGGCTTGTTTTTATTTCAAAAACAAAAAAAATTTATTTCAGAGCTCTGAAACAGAATTTGAAGCTTGGAATCAATTCCAACTTTTACATGGAGCAAAATCTGAGGTGTCCTGGGATCATCTGTGAGAGTCTGAGCCCCCCTGCCCCTCTGGGCAATTCAGATCAAAGAATTACTGAAGAACAAAATAAATTAAAAAAAATTCAACAGAATAAATAAACAAAAGAAATACACAAAATAAATAAACAAAATAAATCAACAAAATAAATAAAAAAAATAAATAAAATAAATCAACAAAATAAATCAACAAAATAAATCAACAAAATAAATCAACAAAATAAATAAAATAAATCAACAAAAGAGATCCCAACAACGTGACCTGTTTTAATTTGGAAAACAGAGCTCTGAAGCACAATTTGAAGCTTGGAATCAATTCCAACTTTTACATGGAGCAAAATCTGAGGTGTCCTTGGATCATCCGTGAGAGTCTGAGCCCCCCTGCCCCTCTGGGCAATTCAGATCAAAGAATTACTGAAGAGCAAAATAAATAAAATAAATCAACAAAATAAATCAACAGAATAAATAAACTAAATAAATAAATAAACTAAATAAATAAACTAAATAAATAAATAAATAAATAAACAAAATAAATAAATAAACAAAATAAATAAAATAAATCCCACCAACATGGCCTGTTTTAATTTGGAAAACAGAGCTCTGAAACACAATTTGAAGGTTGGAATCACTTCAGACTTCTTACATGGAGCAAAATCTGAGGTGTCATCGGGTCATCTGTGAGAGTCTGAGCCCCTCTCTGGGCAATTTAAATCAGATCAAAGAATTACTGAAGAGCAAAATAAATCAACAAAATAAATCAACAAAATAAATAAAAAAATAAATCAACAAAATAAATCAACAAAATAAATCATCAAATAAATAAACAAAATAAATCAACGAAATAAATAAAATAAATAAACAAAATTGATCCCACCAACATGGCCTGTTTTAATTTGGAAAACAGAGCTCTGAAACACAATTTGAAGCTTGGAATCAATTCCAACTTTTACATGGAGCAAAATCCGAGGTGTCCTGGGATCATCCGTGAGAGTCTGAGCCCCTCTGGGCAATTCAAATCAGATCAAAGAATCACTGAAAAACAAAATAAATAAAAAAAAAAACCCAAAATAAATCAACAAAATAAATCAACAAAAAAAATCAACAAAATAAATAAAATAAATCCCAACAACATGGCCTGTTTTTATGTCAAAAACAGAGCTCTGAAACACAATTTGAAGCTTGGAATCAATTCCAACTTTTACATGGAGCAAAATCCGCGGTGTCCTCGGATCATCCGTGAGAGTCTGAGCCCCCCTGTCCCTCTGTGCAATTCAAATGTGATAAAAGAATTACTGAAGAACAAAATAAATTTTAAAAAATTAAACAAAATAAATCAACAAAATAAATCACCAAAATAAATCAACAAAATAAATCAACAAAATAAATAAATAAACAAAATAAATAAACAAAATAAATAAATCCCACCAACGTGGCCTGTTTTAATTTGGAAAACAGAGCTCTGAAACACAATTTGAAGCTTGGAATCAATTCCAACTTTTACCTGGAGCAAAATCCAGCTGTTCCCCCCCCAAAACCAGCTGTTGTGATGCTCGCTGTCTCCTGCCTCGTGTTTTTATACTGAAACTTTTTCCCACCCCTCCCAACACAGGTGGTTGTCAACGCCTTGGTTGGCGCAATCCCTTCCATTATGAATGTCTTGTTGGTCTGCCTTATCTTCTGGCTGATTTTCAGCATTATGGGGGTTAACCTGTTTGCCGGGAAATATCATTACTGCTTTAATGAAACAGCAGAGCATCGCTTTGAGATTGATGTTGTTAACAACAAGACCGACTGTGAAGCTCTGATGCCTCCCAACTCCACCGAGATCCGCTGGAAGAATGTGAAAATTAACTTTGACAATGTTGGCGCGGGGTATCTGGCGCTGCTGCAAGTGGTGAGTTTGGGTTGTTGAGGGATTTTCCTCACTCTGAAATAAATGGTGTTTGTGTTCAGGAGCTCACATCATCATGGATGATTATAGGAAGGTGCTTTATTTTTATTTTTATTTTTATTTTTATTTTTATTTTTATTTTTATATTTTTATTTTTATTTTTATATTTTTATTTTTATTTTTATTTTTATATTTTTATTTTTATTTTTATTTTTTATATTTTTATTCTTATTTTTATATATTTATATTTTTATTTTTATTTATTTTTATTTTTGTATTTTTATTTTTATTTTTATTTTTATTTTTTATATTTTTATTCTTATTTTTATATATTTATATTTTTATTTTTATTTTTATTTATTTTTATTTTTGTATTTTTATTTTTATTTTTTATATTTTTATTCTTATTTTTTTATATTTATATTTTTAAAATTATTTTTATTTTTATTTATTTTTATTTTTGTATTTTTATTTTTATTTTTATTTTTTATATTTTTATTCTTATTTTTATATTTATATTTTTAAATTTTTTTATTTTTATTTATTTTTTTAATTTTTATTTTTTTTATATTTCTATTTTTATTTTTATTTTTCTATATTTTTATTTTTATTTTTATTTCTCTATATTTCTATTTTTATTTTTCTATATTTATATTTATATTTTCTATATTTAAATATTTTTATTTTTCTATATTTTTATTTTTATTTATTTATATTTTCTATATTTTTATTTTTATTTTTCTATATTTCTATTTATATTTTTCTATATTTATATTTATTTATTATTTATTATTTATTTTTCTATATTTCTATTTATATATTTATACATTTTTTATATATTTATATATTTATATATTTAAATATTTATTTATATCTATATTTTTTATTTTTATATTTACATTTATATTTTTATTTTTATTTAATTTTATTTTTATTTAATTTTATTTATATTTATATATTTACATATTTACATACTTATATATTTATATTTTCTTTTATATTTATATTTACATTTTTCTTTTTCTTTTTATATATTTATATTTACATTTATATTTATATTTATATTTATATTTATATTTATATTTATATTTATATTTATATTTATTAAAGAGCTCTGGGTATCAGGGGTTCCCAGACCCAAATCTGACCCATCAATATATTTATTAAATAAAAAAATAGATTTATTAACTGAAAAAAATAGATTTATTAAATGAAAAAAATAGATTTATTAACTGAAAAAAAAATATTTATTAACTTAACAAAATAGATTTATTAACTGAAAAAAATAGATTTATTAACTGAAAAAAATATATTTATTAAATGAAAAAAGATGAAATGAAAAGAGAAATCTTTAAATAATAGCAAAGTTTATTCTACAGGACCATCAAGAGTGGCAGGGTTCATTCAATTCAGGTTCATTCTCATATTTTGGGTGAATTCTTTTCTTTTCTTTGCCAGGCTACATTCAAGGGTTGGATGGACATCATGTACGCAGCTGTTGATTCCAGAAAGGTACAAAAAAAACCCCAAAATTCCCCTCCCTTTATTTCCTTTTGCTCTTTTGCTTTGCTAAAAATCAAAATTAAAACTTGCAGAACTGGTTTTATTTTGTGATGAGTTAAAAGATGCTGAAGAAAATCCCAAAAATGGCTTTTTTTTCCGTTGTTTTTTATTTTGTTCTATTTCAGCTGGAGTAGAAATGGAGTGAAGGAAAGAATAAAGTGAAATTATAGAATTAATTATTAGAATAAATGATGGGGAGGAATTAGCCAGAAGGTCTCCTATAAATCTGACATAAATAAATAAATATATATATAACATTTTTATATATATATATATATATATATATATATATATATATATATATATATATATATATATATATATATTTATATTTATATTTATATTTATATATATTTATATATTTATATATTTATATATTTATATTTATACATTTATATATAAATATATTTTTATATATATTTATATATATAATATTTATATATATATATTTTATATGGATTATAGATAAATATAGATATATATAGATATAGATATATAAATATAGATAGATAAATATAGAGATATATAGATAAATATAGATATATATAGATATTGATAAATAGATAAATATAGATATAGATATAGATATAGATATAAATATAGATAAATGTAGATATAGATATACAGATAAATATATAGATAAATATATAGATAAATACAGATAGATATATAGATAAATATAGATAAATATAGATATATAGATATAGATATATAGATAAATATAGATAAATATAGATATAGATCTATAGGTAGATATAGATATATAGATAAATATAGATAAATATAGATAAATATAGAGATATATATATAGATATATAGATAAATATAGATAAATATAGATATAGATATAGATATAGATATACATCTATAGATATTATATAAATGAGCATAATTGTGAATCCAATTGTGGAATTATGGCTGGGTTGGAGTTCATTCAGGAAATTTTCAGGAGTCATGCATTTTTAATAAATTAATCTATATATTTTATAAATTTATACATATTTTTATCAAATTATATCTATTTCTAAATTTTTATATATATTTTATACATTTATAGATATTTTTTATAATTTTATAAATATTTTTTATAAATTTATAAATATTTTTATAAATTTAGAAATGCTTTTTTTTAATACAAAATTTATATTTTTTAATGGATTTTTTTTTTTTGTCCTGCACTGAATGCAGGTTTGAAACAAGTACCACCGTGCCAGGAAAGTGGCACAAATATTCCAAATATTGAATATATAATATTCACAAACATTATTTATATATAAAAGTAAAAATATTCGGATTTTTGGCCCAACATCTTCGAATTTGGAAACACAAAACCAATCTCATTTTGCCTGGATTTTTTGGTCTCCAAAAATCTCATTTTTTTTTGCTCTTTTTATCTCCATTTCAGCAAGAAGAGCAACCCAAGTACGAGGACAACATTTACATGTACATTTACTTCGTCATCTTCATCATCTTCGGGTCCTTTTTCACCCTGAATTTGTTCATCGGCGTCATCATCGACAACTTCAATCAACAGAAGAAAAAGATAAGTGATCTTTGTTTGCTATTGCTGGGATTCCCTGCAAAATAAAAATCATTTTTGGGGCAGAAAACTGAATTTTTTGGGGCTTTTTGGAGCCTCACAGGGGTGGCAGAGCACAACAGGGAGCACAAAATGTAGCTCAAGGTGGATTAATTGTTTTTTAATTATTTTTCCTGGGTTATATTTTGGGGCATTTTGGGGTTTTTTTACACTTTTTCTAAAAAAAAAACAACAAAATGTTGTTCAAGCATTTCCCCTGGGCTTCATTTTGGGGCATTTTGGGGGTTTTTTTACACCTTTTCCTTTAAATATTATTATTATTATTATTATTATTATTATTATTATTATTATTATTATTATTATTATTATTATTATTATTATTATTATTATTATTATTATTATTATTATTAATTTAATTTCCTCTAAAATTTTAAAAGAAAAAAATTTAAAATTTTGATTTTAAATTTTTAAAAGAAAAAGAAATTAAAATTTTAATTTTAAATTTTTAAAAGAAAAAGAAATTAAAATTTTAATTTTAAAATTTTAAAAGAAAAAAATTAGAATTTTAATTTTAAAATTTTCAAAGAAAAAAATTTAAAATTTTGATTTTAAAATTTTCAAAGAAAAAAATTAAAATTTTAATTTTAAAATTTTAATTTAAAAATTTTAATTTTAAAATTTTAATTTAAAAATTTTGAAAGAAATGTCATTTTTAAAGGGAGATCAGTGCACTCTGGGGTATTAATGTGAATTATTTCTGTCTGAAATAACATCCACCAAGCTCTCAGCTGGGCTTTACTCCTTTCCCTTCTTGATGAGCTGATTGTAACCAAATTCTCCTTTTTTTTTTTATTCCTTTACTTTGGAGGTCAAGACATTTTCATGACAGAAGAACAAAAGAAATATTACAATGCCATGAAAAAACTGGGCTCCAAGAAACCTCAAAAACCCATTCCCCGTCCTCTGGTGAGTGCAGGGAGCAGATTTAAATGGAATTTTTGTCTCCAGGAAAATTCATTTTCTCCTGGCTGGTGAATTATTCCAATTATTCCAACAATTATTAAAGTAATTCCAACAATTATTAAAGTAATTCCAACAATTATTGCAATAATTCCAACAATTATTAAAGTAATTCCAACAATTATTGCAATAATTCCAACAATTATTCCAATAATTCCAATAATTATTGCAATAATTCCAACAATTATTCCAATATAATTCCAACAATTATTAAAGTAATTCCAACAATTATTAAAGTAATTCCAACAATTATTAAAGTAATTCCAACAATTATTGCAATAATTCCAACAATTATTCCAATAATTCCAATAATTATTGCAATAATTCCAACAATTATTAAAGTAATTCCAACAATTATTCCAGTTATTCCAACAATTATTCAAATAATTCCAATAATTATTGCAATAATTCCAACAATTATTAAAGTAATTGCAACAATTATTCCAATTATTCCAACAATTATTAAAGTAATTCCAACAATTATTCCAATTATTCCAACAGTTATTCCAACAATTATTAAAGTAATTCCAACAATTATTCCAATTATTCCAACAGTTATTCCAACAATTATTCCAGTAATTCCAACAATTATTCCAATAATTCCAACAATTATTCCAATAATTATTCCAGTAATTCCAACAATTATTCCAATATAATTCCAACAATTATTCCAATATAATTCCAACAATTATTCCAATTATTCCAACAATTATTCCAATAATTCCAACAATTATTCCAACAATTATTAAAGTAATTCCAACAATTATTCCAATAATTCCAACAATTATTCCAATAATTATTCCAGTAATTCCAACAATTATTCCAATAATTCCAACAATTATTCCAATAATTATTCCAGTAATTCCAACAATTATTCCAATATAATTCCAACAATTATTCCAATAATTATTCCAATAATTCCAACAATTATTCCAACAATTATTCCAATTATTCCAACAGTTATTCCAACAATTATTCCAATAATTCCAACAATTATTCCAACAATTATTCCAATAATTCCAACAATTATTCCAATATAATTCCAACAATTATTCCAACAGTTATTCCAACAATTATTCCAATAATTCCAACAATTATTCCAACAATTATTCCAATAATTCCAACAATTATTCCAATATAATTCCAACAATTATTCCAGTAATTCCAACAATTATTCCAATAATTATTCCAATAATTCCAACAACAGGAGGAATGAGGAGGAATCAGGAGGAATCAGGAGGAATCAGGAATCAGGAGGAATCAGGAATCAGGAGGAATCAGGAGGAATCAGGAGGAATCAGGAGGAATCAGGAGGAATCAGGAGGAATCAGGAATGAGGAGGAATCAGGAGGAATCAGGAGGAATCAGGAATCAGGAATCAGGAGGAATCTCCTCCCTGGGGAAGCCCTGGCAGAGGTCCCCAGATCTCCTGGACCCTGGGCAGGTTCTGGGCAGGTCCTGGACCCTGGGCAGGTTCTGGGCAGGTTCTGGGCAGGTTCTGGGCAGGTTCTGGGCAGGTTCTGGGCAGGCTCTGGGCAGGTTCTGGGCAGGTTCTGGGCAGGTTCTGGGCAGGTTCTGGGCAGGCTCTGGGCAGGTTCTGGGCAGGCTCTGGGCAGGTTCTGGGCAGGCTCTGGGCAGGTTCTGGGCAGGTTCTGGGCAGGTTCTGGGCAGGCTCTGGGCAGGTTCTGGGCAGGCTCTGGGCAGGCTCTGGGCAGGTTCTGGGCAGGTTGGACAGAGCAGGGGAGGTGGAACGGGATCATTTCAGGTCCATCCCCACCCCAGAGCTCCCCAAACCTCCCCGATCTCCTGGAGGAATCTCCTCCCTGCGAGGTCCTGGCAGAGGTCCCCAGATCTCCTGGACCCTGGGCAGGTTCTGGGCAGGTTCTGGGCAGGTTCTGGGCAGGTTCTGGGCAGGTTCTGGGCAGGCTCTGGGCAGGTTCTGGGCAGGTTCTGGGCAGGTTCTGGGCAGGCTCTGGGCAGGCTCTGGGCAGGTTCTGGGCAGGTTCTGGGCAGGTCCTGGACCCTGGGCAGGTTCTGGGCAGGTTCTGGGCAGGTTCTGGGCAGGTTCTGGGCAGGTTTTGGGCAGGTTCTGGGCAGGTTCTGGGCAGGTTCTGGGCAGGCTCTGGGCAGGTTCTGGGCAGGTTCTGGGCAGGTTCTGGGCAGGCTCTGGGCAGGCTCTGGGCAGGTTCTGGGCAGGTTCTGGGCAGGCTCTGGGCAGGTTCTGGGCAGGTTCTGGGCAGGTTCTGGGCAGGCTCTGGGCAGGCTCTGGGCAGGCTCTGGGCAGGTTCTGGGCAGGTTCTGGGCAGCTTCTGGGCAGGCTCTGGGCAGGTTCTGGGCAGGCTCTGGGCAGGTTTTGGGCAGGTTCTGGGCAGGTTCTGGGCAGGTTCTGGGCAGGCTCTGGGCAGGCTCTGGGCAGGTTCTGGGCAGGTTCTGGGCAGGTTCTGGGCAGGTTCTGGGCAGGCTCTGGGCAGGCTCTGGGCAGGTTGGACAGAGCAGGGGAGGTGGAACGGGATCATTTCAGGTCCATCCCCCGCCCAGAGCTCCCCAAACCTCCCCGATCTCCTGGAGGAATCTCCTCCCAGGGAGGTCCTGGCAGAGGTCCCCAGATCTCCTGGAGGAATCTCCTCCTGGAGAGGTCCTGGCAGAGGTCCCCAGATCTCCTGGACCCTGGGCAGGCTCTGGGCAGGTTCTGGGCAGGTTCTGGGCAGGTTCTGGGCAGGTTCTGGGCAGGTTCTGGGCAGGCTCTGGGCAGGTTCTGGGCAGGTTGGACAGAGCAGGGGAGGTGGAACAGGATCATTTCAGGTCCATCCCCACCCCAGAGCTCCCCAAAGCTCCCCACTCTCCTGGAGGAATCTCCTCCTGGGGAGGTCCTGGCAGAGGTCCCCAGATCTCCTGGACCCTGGGCAGGCTCTGGGCAGGCTCTGGGCAGGTTCTGGGCAGGCTCTGGGCAGGTCCTGGGCAGGTTCTGGGCAGGCTCTGGGCAGGCTCTGGGCAGGTTCTGGGCAGGTCCTGGGCAGGCTCTGGGCAGGCTCTGGGCAGGTTTTGGGCAGGTTCTGGGCAGGTTTTGGGCAGGTTCTGGGCAGGTTCTGGGCAGGTTCTGGGCAGGTTCTGGGCAGGTTCTGGGCAGTTTGGACAGAGCAGGGGAGATGGAACGGGATCATTTCAGGTCCATCCCCAGCCCAGAGCTCCCCAAACCTCCCCGCTCTCCTCTCCAAACCCCTCTCCTCGTCTCTCCCCCGCCGCAGAACCGCGTCCAAGGCGCCGTCTTCGACTTCGTCACGCAGCAAGCCTTCGACATCGTCATCATGATGCTCATCTGCCTCAACATGGTGACCATGATGGTGGAGACGGACACGCAGAGCAAGCAGATGGAGGACATCCTCTACTGGATCAACTTCGTCTTCGTCATCTTCTTCACCTGCGAGTGCGTGCTCAAGATGTTCGCCCTGCGCCACTACTACTTCACCATCGGCTGGAACATCTTCGACTTCGTGGTGGTGATTCTGTCCATCGTGGGTGAGTGTGGCACCGGGGGAGAGGTGGGTTTGGAAAGGGATCCAAAGATCCTTTTGTTCATTTTGTTCATTTTGTTCAAAGATCCTTCAAAGTTCATTTTGGAAAGGGATGTTCAGTTTGGAAAGGGATCTTCATTTTGGAAAGGGATCTTCATCTTTGAAAGGGATGTTCATTTTGGAAAGGAATATTCATTTTGGAAAGGGATCTTCATTTTTGAGAGGTATCTTCATTTTGGAAAGGGATGTTCATTTTGAAAGGGATATTCAGTTTGGAAAGGGATCTTCATCTTTGAAAGGGATGTTCAGTTTGGAAAGGAATATTCATTTTGGAAAGGGATGTTCATTTTGGAAAGGGATGTTCAGTTTGGAAAGGGATGCTCATTTTGGAAAGGGATCTTCATCTTTGAAAGGGATCTTCATTTTGAAAGGGATCTTCATTTTGGAAAGGGATCTTCATTTTGGAAAGGGATCTTCAGTTTGGAAAGGAATATTCATTTTGGAAAGGGATGTTCAGTTTGGAAAGGGATGTTCAGTTTTGAGAGGGATCTTCATTTTTGAGAGGGATCTTCATTTTTGAGAGGGATCTTCATTTTGGAAAGGGATCTTCATTTTGGAAAGGGATCTTCATCTTTGAAAGGGATGTTCATTTTGGAAAGGGATCTTCATTTTGGAAAGGGATCTTCATCTTTGAAAGGGATGTTCAGTTTGGAAAGGAATATTCAGTTTGGAAAGGGATGTTCATTTTGGAAAGGGATGTTCAGTTTTGAGAGGGATCTTCATTTTGGAAAGGGATCTTCAGTTTTGAAAGGGATGTTCATTTTGAGAGGGATGTTCATCTTTGAAAGGGATGTTCATTTTGGAAAGGGATGTTCAGTTTTGAAAGGGATGTTCAGTTTGGAAAGGGATGTTCAGTTTGGAAAGGGATCTTCATTTTGGAAAGGGATCTTCATTTTGGAAAGGGATGTTCAGTTTGGAAAGGGATCTTCATCTTTGAAAGGGATGTTCAGTTTGGAAAGGGATGTTCAGTTTGGAAAGGAATATTCATTTTGGAAAGGGATGTTCATTTTGAAAGGGATCTTCATTTTGGAAAGGGATCTTCATCTTTGAAAGGGATGTTCAGTTTGGAAAGGAATATTCATTTTGGAAAGGGATGTTCATTTTGGAAAGGGATCTTCATTTTGGAAAGGGATCTTCATCTTTGAAAGGGATGTTCAGTTTGGAAAGGAATATTCATTTTGGAAAGGAATATTCATTTTGGAAAGGGATCTTCATCTTTGAAAGGGATGTTCAGTTTTGAAAGGGATATTCAGTTTTGAAAGGGATATTCAGTTTGGAAAGGGATCTTCATTTTGGAAAGGGATGTTCATTTTTGAAAGGGATGTTCATTTTGGAAAGGGATCTTCATTTTGGAAAGGGATCTTCAGCTCTTGAAGGTTCTCCTCCAGCTTTGGGAGGAGATCGTGGTGGAATTTGTCTGCCCTGATGTCCCTTCCCTCTGTTCTGACTTTCCTTTGCAGCTGTGTGGGGTAAAACATTTGGAATTTGCTTTCTCTGTGTTTAAAACTGAACTTTAGATCACCTCATCAGGATGTTTTAATGCTCAGTAACCTCTGGAAAAGCTTCCTGCCACAGCACAGGATTTGCCATCTCCACTGGGGTTCGTTTGAGTGTTAAATTCGCTTTTCCTCCAGCAGGTTTTGAGGTTTTTAGCGTTTAATCCACAAAATAAACCTCACAAAGGAGTGGGAGTGAGGCACCACTCAAACCTCCAGCCTTCAGCTCATCCCCCAGCCTAAAACTCAGCCCCAGATTTTTCCTGCTGCTCCAAATCGGGTTTATCTCACTTTTAGCAGCTTCAGGGCTGAGTCTGGGGCCTGGCTCCCTGGGGCAGACACCCCCAGGAGGTTCCATCATCGGTGTCCAGGAGGGATGAATCCTTCTCTGGCTCAACCTCTTCCCTCTCCCTTGAGTTAGGACCTTGAATCACAGAATCCTGGAATGTCCTGAGCTGGAAGGGATCATCCAGTGCAGCTCCTGCTCCTGCACAGACCCCACAGCAATCCCTGGAGCGCTGTCCCAGCACCCCTGGAGCTCTGGGAGAACATTTTTCTCCTTTCCAACCCTGTCACAGCTCCAGCTGCCCCCTCAGCCTGACCCTGGGCATCCCTGGAGCTCTGGAGAACCTTTTCCTGCTCTCCAGGAACAGTTTTCCTGGCCCTGAGCATCCCTGAAGTTCTGGAGAACCTTTTCCTGCTCTCCCAGCCCATCCCAGCTCCAGCTGTTCCCTCAGCCTGGTCCTGGGCATCCCTGAAGTTCTGGAGAACCTTTTCCTGCTCTCCCAACCCTGCCCTGAAGTTCTGGAGAACCTTTTCCTGCTCTCCCAGCCCATCCCAGCTCCAGCTGTTCCCTCAGCCTGGTCCTGGGCATCCCTGAAGCTCTGGAGAACCTTTTCCTGCTCTCCCAACCCTGCCCCAGCTCCAGCTGTTCCCTCAGCCTGGCCCTGGGCAGTGCCTGAAGTTCTGGAGAACCTTTTCTTGCTCTCCCAACCCTGTCACAGCTCCAGCTGTTCCCTCAGCCTGGCCACAGGGAGCAGAGGTCGGAGCAGAAGTTCTGGGAGAACCTTTTCCTGCTCTCCAGGAACAGTTTTTCACAGCTCCAGCTGTTCCCTCAGCCTGGCCCTGAGCACCCCTGAAGTTCTGGAGAACCTTCTCAAGCTCTCCAGGAACAGTTTTCCTGGCCCTGGGCACTCCTGAAGTTCTGGGGAACCTTTTCCTGCTCTCCCAGCCCATCCCAGCTCCAGCTGTTCCCTCAGCCTGGTCCTGGGCATCCCTGAAGCTCTGGAGAACCTTTTCCTGCTCTCCCAACCCTGCCCCAGCTCCAGCTGTTCCCTCAGCCTGGCCCTGGGCAGTGCCTGAAGTTCTGGAGAACCTTTTCTTGCTCTCCCAACCCTGTCACAGCTCCAGCTGTTCCCTCAGCCTGGCCACAGGGAGCAGAGGTCGGAGCAGAAGTTCTGGGAGAACCTTTTCCTGCTCTCCAGGAACAGTTTTTCACAGCTCCAGCTGTTCCCTCAGCCTGGCCCTGAGCACCCCTGAAGTTCTGGAGAACCTTCTCAAGCTCTCCAGGAACAGTTTTCCTGGCCCTGGGCACTCCTGAAGTTCTGGGGAACCTTTTCCTGCTCTCCCAGCCCATCCCAGCTCCAGCTGTTCCCTCAGCCTGGCCCTGAGCACCCCTGAAGCTCTGGAGAACCTTTTCCTGCTCTCCAGGAACAGTTTTCCTGGCCCTGGGCAGTGCCTGAAGTTCTGGAGAACATTTTCCTGCTCTCCAGGAACAGTTTTCCACAGCTCCAGCTGTTCCTCCAGCCTGGTCCTGGGCACTCCTGAAGTTCTGGAGAACCTTTTCCTGCTCTCCCAGCCCATCCCAGCTCCAGCTGTTCCCTCAGCCTGGCTCTGGGCATCCCTGAAGTTCTGGAGAACCTTTTCCTGCTCTCCAGGAACACTTTTCCACAGCTCAGCCTGGCCCTGAGCATCCCTGAAGTTCTGGAGAACCTTTTCCTGCTCTCCAGGAACACTTTTCCTGGCTCTGGGCACCCCTGAAGTTCTGGAGAACCTTTTCCTGCTCTCCCAACCCTTCCCCAGCTCCAGCTGTTCCCTCAGCCTGGCCACAGGGAGCAGAGGTTGGAGCTGCTCCTCCACTTGAGGAGGATTTACCTGCCTGAAGGTGCCACCTCTGCTCCCAACCCCCAATGAAACCCCACCACGTGTCCCACCCATCTCCATGCCCAGAGGGAGCAGCAGCCCGTGCCTGTCCACCTTCACACTGGTTTCCTCTGTCCTTTAGGGATGTTCCTGGCCGAGATCATCGAGAAATACTTCGTGTCCCCCACCCTGTTCCGCGTCATCCGCCTGGCTCGCATCGGCCGCATCCTGCGCCTGATCAAGGGAGCCAAGGGCATCCGCACGCTGCTTTTTGCCTTAATGATGTCCCTGCCCGCCCTCTTCAACATCGGCCTCCTGCTCTTCCTGGTCATGTTCATCTTCTCCATCTTCGGCATGTCCAACTTCGCCTACGTCAAGCACGAGGCCGGCATCGACGACATGTTCAACTTCGAGACCTTCGGCAACAGCATGATCTGCTTGTTCCAGATCACCACCTCAGCGGGCTGGGACGGGCTCCTGCTGCCCATCCTCAACCGCCCGCCCGACTGCGACCTGGACAAGGAGCACCCGGGCAGCGGCTTCAAGGGCGACTGCGGGAACCCCTCGGTGGGGATCTTCTTCTTCGTCAGCTACATCATCATCTCCTTCCTCATCGTGGTCAACATGTACATCGCCATCATCCTGGAGAACTTCAGCGTGGCCACGGAGGAGAGCGCCGACCCGCTGAGCGAGGACGACTTCGAGACGTTCTACGAGATCTGGGAGAAGTTCGACCCCGACGCCACGCAGTTCATCGAGTACAGCAAGCTGGCGGATTTCGCCGACGCCCTGGAGCACCCGCTGCGCGTCCCCAAACCCAACACCATCGAACTCATCGCCATGGACCTGCCCATGGTGAGCGGGGACAGGATCCACTGCTTGGACATCCTGTTCGCCTTCACCAAGCGCGTGCTGGGGGACAGCGGGGAGCTGGACATCCTGAGGCAGCAGATGGAGGAGAGGTTCGTGGCTTCCAACCCTTCCAAAGTGTCTTATGAGCCCATCACCACCACGCTGCGGCGCAAGCAGGAGGAGGTGTCGGCCGTGGTGATCCAGAGAGCCTACAGGGCTCGTTTGGCGCGGCGAGGATTCATCAGCCGGAGGCCAGCGGGCTCCAAACTGGAAAACGGGGGAGCAAACCGGGAGAAAAAGGAAGGAACGCCCTCCACGGCCTCGCTGCCCTCCTACGACAGCGTCACCAAACCCGAGAAGGAGAAACAGCAGCGGGCGGAGGAGGGGAGGAGAGAAAAGGCAAAGAGACAAAAGGACAGGGAACACAAGTGTTGAGACACACAAAAAAAACCACATTAAACACACACACACACACACAGGGAGAGAGGAGAGAAAAAAATAGGTTAAAAAGAAAAAAAAAAAAATTAAAAAAAAAAATTTAATTTAAAAAAAAAATAGTAGAGTTGTATGAATTAAAGTATTTGCAAGCGAAAAAAAAAAAAAGACAAAAAAATTGTTTACAAACTTCTTGAAATATATCAATACAGAAGAGCTGTGGAGACACTTACCTGAAGATCTTATACCAAACATAGTCTGCTTACTGTGTGACAGCGTTGCATCTAAAAGCAGTGACCTACCACCTGTTTAAAGGACCCTGTAAACAAACATTTAAACACAAAAAAAAAAAAAATAACAAAAAAAAAAAAAAGGAAAAAAAAAAACCCACCAAAAAAAAAAAAAAAAAAAGGATTTTCTATTGTTTGGGCAGGTGGATACTGCATGTTCCACATCAGTCAATGCAACTTAGGACAAACAAGCAAAATAAATCACAAACACACACACAGAGAAACAAAAGCTGCTGCTGGGATTCATGTATTTTCCAAAGCAGCCCCAAATGGATTTTATTTTTGGTTTGTTTTTTTTTTTTTCCCATTTTGTTGATTATTCTCGGGAGAAAAGCCAGGAGTTGCGGTTGTTAATGGGTTTGTTGACGCAAAATTAGATTTGCATTTAGTTAAGCAGCAAAAAAAAAAGGAAAAAAATTGAAAAAAAAATTGAAAAAAAAAGAGTTAAAACAAGTAGAACAAAAAAAAAGAGGAAAAATGAAACAAATGAAATCAAACATTAACCCCAGCGAGTCCTCATCATTTATTCGAGATTTTATTATTATTATTTACATTCTGCTTTCTCCATGGGCTTGGTTTGGGAGCCTGGAGCCGCCCACACCCCCCAAAAAAATGAATTAAAACGCTGTTTTTTTGGAGTGGAAGAGATTTCTGCATGAAAAGGCACGAGCAGGGACCGAGCATGAGGAAGCAGGAGCAGGAGAATCCTGCGCTCACCTGTCCTCACAGGTGTGTCAAGCCATAAAAACCCCGGCATTCCCTTATTTACCCTGCACTGGATTGGGAGAGAAAAGCTCAGAGATGCTCCTGCCCGCCAGCAGTTTCGGGATATTCCGTCAATGTGGTGGTAAAAGGGGGGAAAAATACCAGAAATAGACCAAAATAGCCCAAAATGGCCCAAAATACCCCCAAAATCCCCCCCAAAATAGCCCAAAAATAGCCCAAAAATCCCCCCCAAAATAGCCCAAAATACCCCAAAAATAGCCCAAAAATCCCCCCCAAAATAGCCCAAAATACCCCAAAAATAGCCCAAAAATCCCCCCCAAAATAGCCCAAAATACCCCAAAAATAGCCCAAAACACCCCAAAACACCCCAAAATCCTCTCCAAAATACCCCAGAATACCCCAAAATATCCCAAAAATATACCCCAAAATACCCCCAAAATATACCCCAAAATATCCCAAAAAAACCAAAATACCCCAAAATACCCCCAAAATACCCCCAAAATATACCCCAAAAATATACCCTAAAATACCCCGAAACACCCCAAAATAGCCCCCAAAATAGCCCAAAATACCCCAAAAATAGCCCAAAACACCCCAAAATCCTCTCCAAAATACCCCAGAATACCCAAAAATATCCCAAAAATATACCCCAAAATACCCCCAAAATACCCAAAAAATACCCAAAAAATATAGCCCAAAATAGCCCAAAAGTATACCCTGAAATAGCCCAAAATACCCTAAAATACCCCGAAACACCCCAAAATACCCCCCAAAATACCCAAAAATATACCCCAAAATAGCCCAAAAAATAGCCCAAAATACTCCCCAAAATAGCCCAAAATAGCCCAAAACACCCCAAAATAGCCCAAAACACCCCAAAATCCTCTCCAAAATACCCCAGAAGACCCCAAAATATCCCAAAAATATACCCCAAAATAGCCAAAAAATACCCCAAAAATACCCAAAAAATATAGCCCAAAATACCCCAAAAATATACCCTAAAATAGCCCAAAATAGCCCAAAACACCCCAAAATCCTCTCCAAAATACCCCAGAATACCCCAAAATACCCCAAAATATACCCCAAAATAGCCCAAAAATACCCCAAAAATATAGCCCAAAAAATAGCCCAAAAAAGCCCAAAATACCCCCCAAAATACCCCCCAAAATACCCCTAAAATACCCCGAAACACCCTAAAATACCCCAAAATACCCCAAAACAACCCAAAATACCCAAAAATACCCCAAAATCCTCCCAAAAATGCCCCAAAACACCCCAAAATCCTCCCCAAAAAACGACAACCCCCCAGCAGAACCCACCAAGGAAATGACTGAATTCTGTTTATTTAAATTACTTTTAATTTTCCATACACCCATGGGGATTTTTCTTTTTTATTATTATTATTATTTTATTTTATTTTATTTTTATTTTTATTTTTATTTTTATTTTTATTTTTATTTTGCACACTTAAAAACAAGAACAAAATTCCAAAATGCTGCTCTGGACCTGATCAAAAATTTGGATAAATTTGGGAATGGGGTTTTTTTTTATCCATGGAAATCCAAAAACTTAGGGCTTCGAGCAGCCAGCGAGGTTCAGTTGTATCCTGCAATATTTAATATTAATTAATATTAATTAGTAATCATTGATATTAATTCTCCTTCAGCCTCCATCCTGCAGCGCAGACACTTCCTTGTTTTTTTTGGGAGAGATAAATGGTGAAAAAAAAGTTGATTAAAAATGTTCCAATTCCCTCTTCTGGTGGGGATTTGGGGAGCTCTGCTGGGGTGGGGGGCGGGTTTGGGGGTCCCCCCGAGCTTCTCCTGCCCTGGGGGGGGGGACTGAGGGTTTGGGGGTGACCAGGAGGGGTTTGGGGGTGACCAGGAGGGGTTTGGGGTGACCAGGAGGGGTTTGGGGGTGACCAGGAGGGGTTTGGGGTGACCAGGAGGGGATTTGGGGGTGACCAGGAGGGGTTTGGGGGTGACCAGGAGGGGTTTTGGGGTGACCAGGAGGGGTTTTGGGGGTCCCCTCTGGATTTTCCCCATCCCCATCTCGATTTTGGGGTGACCAGGAGGGGTTTTGGGGGTCCCCTCTGGGTTTTCTCCATCCCCAGCTCAGTTTTGGGGTGACCAGGAGAGATTTTGGGGGTCCCCTCTGGGTTTTCTCCATCCCCATCTCAATTTTGGGGTCTCTTCTGCGTTTTCTCCATCCCCAGCTCAGTTTAGGGGTGACCAGGAGGGGTTTGGGGGTGACCAGAAGGGATTTTGGGGGTCCCCTCTGGATTTTCCCCATCCCCATCTCGATTTTGGGGTGACCAGGAGGGGATTTGGGGTGACCAGGAGGGGTTTTGGGGGGTCCCCTCTGTGTTTTATCCATCCCCAGCTCAGTTTTGGGGTGACCAGGAGGGGTTTTGGGGTGACCAGGAGGGGTTTGGGGTGACCGGGAGGGGTTTGGGGGTGACCAGGAGGGGTTTTGGGGTGACCAGGAGGGGTTTTTGGGGGTCCCTTCTGCATTTTCTCCATCCCCAGCTCAGTTTTGGGGTGACCAGGAGGGGTTTGGGGGTGACCAGGAGGGGTTTTGGGGGTCCCCTCTGGATTTTCCCCATCCCCATCTCGATTTTGGGGTGACCAGGAGGGGTTTTGGGGGTCCCCTCTGGGTTTTCTCCATCCCCAGCTCAATTTTGGGGTGACCAGGAGAGATTTTGGGGGTCCCCTCTGGGTTTTCTCCATCCCCATCTCAATTTTGGGGTCTCTTCTGCGTTTTCTCCATCCCCAGCTCAGTTTAGGGGTGACCAGGAGGGGTTTGGGGGTGACCAGGAGGGGTTTGGGGGTGACCAGGAGGGGTTTGGGGGTGACCAGGAGGGGTTTTGGGGGTCCCTTCTGGGTTTCATCCATCCCCAGTTCGGTTTTGGGGTGACCAGGAGGGGTTTTGGGGGTCCCTTTTGGGTTTTCCCCATCCCCATCTGAGTTTGGGGGTGACCAGGAGGGGTTTGGGGGTGACCAGGAGGGGTTTGGGGTGACCAGGAGGAGTTTTGGGGGTCCCTTTTGGGTTTTCCCCATCCCCAGTTCAGTTTTGGGGGTCCCTTCTGGGTTTTATCCATCCCCAGTTCGGTTTTGGGGTGACCAGGAGGGGTTTGGGGGTGACCAGAAGGAGTTTTGGGGTGATCAGGAGGGGTTTGGGGTGACCAGGAGGGGTTTTGGGGTGACCAGGAGGGGTTTTGGGGTCTCTTCTGGGTTTTATCCATCCCCAGCTCAGTTTTGGGGTGACCAGAAGGGGTTTGGGGGTGACCAGGAGGAGTTTTGGGGGTCCCTTTTGGGTTTTATCCATCCCCAGTTCGGTTTTGGGGTGACCAGGAGGGATTTTGGGGGTGACCAGGAGGGGTTTGGGGGTGACCAGGAGGGGTTTTGGGGGTCCCCTCTGGGTTTCATCCATCCCCATCTGAGTTTGGGGGTGACCAGGAGGGGTTTTGGGGGGTCCCTTTTGGGTTTTCCCCATCCCCAGCTCAGTTTTGGGGGTCCCTTCTGGGTTTTATCCATCCCCAGTTCGGTTTTGGGGTGACCAGGAGGGGTTTTGGGGGTCCCTTTCGGGTTTTCCCCATCCCCATCTGAGTTTGGGGGTGACCAGGAGGGGTTTTGGGGGGTCCCCTCTGGGTTTCATCCATCCCCAGTTCGGTTTTGGGGTGACCAGGAGGGGTTTTGGGTGACCAGGAGGGGTTTGGGGGTGACCAGGAGCGGTTTTGGGGGGTCCCCTCTGGGTTTTCTCCATCCCCAGCTCAGTTTTGGGGTCTCTTCTGCATTTTCTCCATCCCCAGCTCAGTTTTGGGGGTCCCTTCTGCATTTTCTCCATCCCCAGATGGATTTTGGGGCTCAATTTTGGGGGTTATAACCCCACTCGGGTCTTGGGGTGTGGCCAGGAGGGGTTTTGGGGGTCCCTTCTGCATTTTCTCCATCCCCAGTTCGGTTTTGGGGTGACCAGGAGGGGTTTGGGGGTGACCAGGAGGGGTTTTGGGGGTCCCCTCTGGGTTTCATCCATCCCCATCTGAGTTTGGGGGTGACCAGGAGGGGTTTTGGGGGGTCCCTTTTGGGTTTTCCCCATCCCCAGCTCAGTTTTGGGGGTCCCTTCTGGGTTTTATCCATCCCCAGTTCGGTTTTGGGGTGACCAGGAGGGGTTTTGGGGGTCCCTTTCGGGTTTTCCCCATCCCCATCTGAGTTTGGGGGTGACCAGGAGGGGTTTTGGGGGGTCCCCTCTGGGTTTCATCCATCCCCAGTTCGGTTTTGGGGTGACCAGGAGGGGTTTTGGGTGACCAGGAGGGGTTTGGGGGTGACCAGGAGCGGTTTTGGGGGGTCCCCTCTGGGTTTTCTCCATCCCCAGCTCAGTTTTGGGGTCTCTTCTGCATTTTCTCCATCCCCAGCTCAGTTTTGGGGGTCCCTTCTGCATTTTCTCCATCCCCAGATGGATTTTGGGGCTCAATTTTGGGGGTTATAACCCCACTCGGGTCTTGGGGTGTGGCCAGGAGGGGTTTTGGGGGTCCCTTCTGCATTTTCTCCATCCCCAGTTCGGTTTTGGGGTGACCAGGAGGGGTTTTGGGGTCTCTTCTGGGTTTTATCCATCCCCATCTCAATTTTGGGGTCCCTTCTGCATTTTCTCCATCCCCAGCTCAGTTTTGGGGTGACCAGGAGGGATTTTGGGGTGACCAGGAGGGGTTTTGGGGTGACCAGGAGGGGTTTTGGGGGGTCCCCTCTGGATTTTCCCCATCCCCATCTCAATTTTGGGGTTAAACCCCACTCTGGTTTTGGGGTGCAGGAGCGACCCCTCCAAAATGGGGGTACCCAAACCAAGGGGGCACAAACCCAAAAAAACCAACCCCAAAAAGCTCAAAAATTCCATTTTTATCATCCCATAAAACCAGAAAAAAACCCAGAAATCACCTGAAAATCAAACAAACCCCCTGCCCCCCTTTTTTCCTCTTAGGATGGGATGTAAAATAATCAAAATAATAATAAAGAAACACAAAAAAAATATAAAAATTTAAAAAAAAATTTAATTCTACATACATATGTACAGGCTAAGTTGTAAACAGCACAAAAAAAAAATGAAAAATTAAAAAAAAAATAGCGAAGCGTGGTTGAACTTTTTAAGAGAATATTATAAATACTGTAATATATCATTTTATTTTATTGGCATGCCTTTTTTTTGTAAATACAAAAGAACTACAAAAAAAAAAACCAAAATTATAGAATGGCTTCTGGCTTATGCCATTGTCCATGGTTATTTTTATTTTTTTAAGATTTTTTTCTGTTCTCTTTAGATTTTAGATAGCCAGGAAATATCCCCCTAAAAGCAAAAAAAAATATAAAATACGACAAAAAAAATCAAAATTAAAAAACTTAATCCCCCTTCAATCTAGATTTTAACAAAAGCTTTATTTGCAGCAGCAAAAGTGTCGATTTTTTGGGTTCAAATGTGCAATAAATCGACAACTTCTATGCAAGATTTGGCTGAATTTCGTAATTTTTAGGCTGAGTCTCGTTGGGTTTTTTTTGTGCTGGTAAAAATCACCAAGATGCTCCAAAACTTGGAAATAAAACAAAAAAAAAAAGTCCCTTCAAACTCTGAATATAAATGATTTATTTTGGATTTTTTATGAGTTTGAGGCAGGAAGGGGAGGGAGGAGTTCTGAGGTTTTTTTTAGATGTAAAAATTAAAAGTTTTGGGGTTTTTGGGGGTTTTTTTGGGGTTTTTTGGGGTTTTTGGGTAAAAAATCCCTTCAAACTCTGGATTTAAATGATTTATTTCGAATTTTTGATGAGTTTGAGAGGTAGAAGGGGAGGGAGGAGGTTCTGAGGTTTTTTTTAGCTGTAAAAATTAAAAATTTTGGGTTTTTTGGGGGTTTTTGGGTCAAAAAAGTCCCTTCAAACTCTGGATATAAATGATTTATTTTGGATTTTTGAGGAGTTTGAGAGGCAGAAGGGGAGGGAGGAGGTTCTGAGGTTCTTTTGAGCTGTAAAAATTAAAAGTTTTGGGGTTTTTGGGGGGGTTTTTGGGTAAAAAAGGGTGACACAGGTGAGGGTGACACAGGTGAGGGTGACACAGGTGAGGGTGACAGGTGAGGGTGACACAGGTGAGGGTGACAGGTGAGGGTGACACAGGTGAGGGTCCCAGGTGAGGGTGACACAGGTGAGGGTGACAGGTGAGGGTGACACAGGTGAGGGTCCCAGGTGAGGGTGACAGGTGAGGGTCCCAGGTGAGGGTGACACAGGTGAGGGTGACAGGTGAGGGTGACACAGGTGAGGGTGACAGGTGAGGGTGACAGGTGAGGGTCCCAGGTGAGGGTGACAGGTGAGGGTGACACAGGTGAGGGTGACACAGGTGAGGGTGACAGGTGAGGGTCCCAGGTGAGGGTGACACAGGTGAGGGTCCCAGGTGAGGGTCCCAGGTGAGGGTGACAGGTGAGGGTGACACAGGTGAGGGTGACAGGTGAGGGTCCCAGGTGAGGGTGACACAGGTGAGGGTCCCAGGTGAGGGTGACACAGGTGAGGGTCCCAGGTGAGGGTGACACAGGTGAGGGTCCCAGGTGAGGGTGACACAGGTGAGGGTGACACAGGTGAGGGTCCCAGGTGAGGGTGACAGGTGAGGGTGACAGGTGAGGGTGACACAGGTGAGGGTGACAGGTGAGGGTCCCAGGTGAGGGTGACACAGGTGAGGGTGACACAGGTGAGGGTGACAGGTGAGGGTGACACAGGTGAGGGTGACAGGTGAGGGTGACACAGGTGAGGGTGACACAGGTGAGGGTGACACAGGTGAGGGTGACACAGGTGAGGGTCACACACAGGTGAGGGTGACACAGGTGAGGGTCACACACAGGTGAGGGTGACACAGGTGAGGGTGACACAGGTGAGGGTCACACACAGGTGAGGGTGACACAGGTGAGGGTCACACACAGGTGAGGGTGACACAGGTGAGGGTGACACAGGTGAGGGTCACACACAGGTGAGGGTCCCTCACCCTATAACCCCTCGCCCTGTAACCCCTCACCCTATAACCCTCATCCTATAGTCACTTACCCTATAACCCCTCACCTTATAGCCCTTCATCCCATAACCCTATAACCCTTCATCCCATAACCCTCATCCCATAACCCCTCACCCTATAACCCTCACCCTATAACCCCTCACCCTATAACCCTGTAACCCTTCATCCTATATCCCCTCACCTTATAGCCCTTCATCCCGTAACCCTTCATCCTATAACCCCTCACCCTATAACCCTTCATCCCATAACCCTCATCCCATAGTCCCTCACCTCTCGTCCTATAATCCCCCACCCTATAAACCCTTCATCCCACAGCTCCTCACCCTATAGCCCCTCATCCTATAGTCACTTATCCTATAACCCCTCACCCTATAACCCCTCACCCTATAACCCTGTAACCCTATAACCCCTCACCTTATAGCCCTTCATCCCATAACCCTATAACCCTTCATCCTATAACCCCTCACCCTATAACCCTGTAACCCTTCATCCTATAGCCCCTCACCCTATAACCCCTCACCCTATAACCCTGTAACCCTTCATCCCATAACCCCTCACCCTATAGCCCAATAACCCTTCATCCCATAACCCCTCACCCTATAACCCTCACCCTGTAACCCTCACCCTATAACCCCTCACCCTATAACCCTTCATCCTATAACCCCTCACCCTATAGCCCCTCACCCTATAACCCCTCACCCTATAACCCCTCACCCTATAACCCCTCACCCTATAACCCTTCATCCTATATCCCCTCACCTTATAACCCCTCACCTTACAGCCCCTTCATCCCATAACCCTTCATCCCATAGCCCCCCACCCTATAACCCTCACCCTATAACCCAATAACCCTTCATCCCATAGTCCCTCACCCTATAACCCCTCACCCTATAACCCTCACCCTATAACCCTCATCCCATAACCCAATAACCCCTCACCCTATAACCCTCACCCTATAACCCAATAACCCTTCATCCCATAACCCCTCACCCTGTAACCCCTCATCCTATAACCCCTCACCCTATAACCCTGTAACCCTTCATCCCATAGCCCTTCATCCCATAACCCCTCACCTCTCATCCTACAATCCCCCACCCAATAAACCCTTCATCCCACAGCTCCTCACCCTATGACCCTTCATCCTATAACCCCTCACCTTATAACCCTCACCTTACAGCCCCTTCATCCCATAACCCCTCATCCCATAGCCCCCCACCTCTCACCTGCAGCCCCCCTCCATCACTTTCCCTACAAAGACCCCAAAAAGACCCAAATCCCGGGCACGAGACAAAGGCAGGGCTGGACCAGGAATTGCTTTTCCTATTTCGGTTCTGCTCACTCTGAAATTCCCTTCCATAGCAAAAACAACTCTGAGTTCACCAAAATTTAATTTAATAAATGTGGATTTTACAACCAAACCCGGGAATTGCTTTTCCTATTTCAGTTCTGCTCACTCTGGAATTAATTCCCTTCCATAGCAAAAACAACTCTGAGTTCACCAAAATTTAATTTAATAAATGTGAATTTTACAGCCAAACCCAGGAATTGCTTTTCCTATTTCGGTTCTGGTCACTCTGAAATTCCCTTCCATAGCAAAAACAACTCTGAGTTCACCAAAGTTTAATTTAATAAATGTGGATTTTACAGCCAAACCCGGGAATTGCTTTTCCTATTTCGGCTCTGGTCACTCTGGAATTCCCTTCCACAGCAAAAACAACTCTGAATTCACCCCAATTTAATTTAATAAATGTGAATTCTACAGCCAAACCAGGAATTGCTTTTCCTATTTCGGTTCTGGTCACTCTGGAATTCCCTTCCATAGCAAAAACAACTCTGAGTTCCACCCCAGTTAATTTAACAAATGTGGATTTTACAGCTGAACCAGGAATTGATTTTCCTATTTCGGTTCTGGTCACTCTGAAATTCCCTTCCATAGCAAACACAAATCTGAATTCACCAAAATTTAATTTAATAAATGTGGATTTTACAACCAAACCCAGGAATTGCTTTTCCTATTTCGGTTCTGGTCATGGAATTCCCTTCCACAGCAAAAATAACTCTGAATTCACCAAAGTTTAATTTAATAAATGTGAATTTTACAGCCAAACCCGGGAATTGCTTTTCCTATTTTGGTTCTGCTCACTCTGGAATTCCCATTCATAGCAAACACAAATCTGAATTCACCAAAATTTAATTTAATAAATGTGGATTTTACAGCTCGAACCCGGGAATTGCTTTTCCTATTTCGGTTCTGGTCATAGAATTCCCTTCCATAGCAAAAACAACTCTGAGTTCATCCCAGTTAATTTAATAAATGTGGATTTTACAGCCAAACCCGGGAATTGCTTTTCCTATTTCAGTTCTGGTCACTCTGGAATTCCCTTTCATAGCAAAAATAACTCTGAGTTCACCAAAATTTAATCTAATAAATGTGGATTTTACAGCCAAACCCAGGAATTGCTTTTCCTATTTCGGTTCTGGTCACTCTGAAATTCCCTTCCACAGCAAAAACAACTCTGAATTCACCCCGGTTTAATTTAATAAATGTGGATTTTACAGCCAAACCAGGAATTGCTTTTCCTGTTTCGGTTCTGGTCACTCTGGAATTAATTCCCTTCCACAGCAAACACAACTCTGAGTTCACCCCAATTTAATTTAACAAATGTGGATTTTTCTGCTGGGTTAAAGCGACCCCGGAGCTTTGGTTGTGCCGTCCTGCACCTCGTGTCGCACACACACACAAACTGGGAGCACTGGTTTAACTGGGCAGGGGGATGGAGGATTCCCAGTTCTCCCCACCCGCTTCATTCCCTACCTCACAGGGGTGTTGTGAGGCTTTAATTAATTTAATTGAATTGAATTAATGAGGGTGGCGGGCTCTGGGGGGTGTTGGGGGGGGGGTCAGGACCGGTTCTTCCCCCCCGACACCCCCGGGTGTCCCCCCCGAGCTGCTCCATCCTCCTCCTCTCCCACCCCCGCTCCCGCTCCCGGCTCTGTTGGACCCGAGGAGAGGAGGAGGAGGAGGATGGAGCCGGCGGAGGAAGGCACGGGCTGGGAGTTCCACGGCTGAACTTTTGAGTTCCTTTGTACTGTACATCTTTTTACTTTGGAATTTGCAATAAAGAGGTTCTGTCCATCCTGTTTTAACAACTTCTCCCCGCCTGCCCTGTTGCTTCTGTTCCCTCCTCGCTCCGGGAATTCCAGAAATTTGCTCTGAAAATTTGGGAGTCCAACCCCAAGCCCTGCCCTGGAGGAGAATCCAGGAATTATTTGGAGGGATGGAGAGGGATCCAAGGCTTTGAAACCCCGCCAGGCTCAGCCCAAAACTCATCCCCAGCCTATTCTGGCTCCTGTTTTTGAGTCACATCCAGGTGATGTTTGCCCTGTTCCTGCAAATCCAGGGGAATTTGGAAGCTGGAGCAGCCCCTGGGGTTGTGGGTGTCTCTTTAGGGACTTTTAGATTTGGGTTCTTTTTCCCTTTGAACTGAAGATTGATGAGAGGGAGGCGGTTTTTTCTTCTCCTTCGGTCTCAGTTGTTTATTTTTTCTTATCATCATTACAAGGTACAAGGAGCTCTGTGCACTATGATAGAAAAGGGGTAAAATGGCTAAAAAAAGATCTTCTTCAAGGTTTTTTATATGTCCATTTACCCAATTAACAGATGCCAACTTAATTATTTTTCTTAGTGACCCAATGACCCAACACCTGTGTGCTGCACTGTGACATTTTTTACCCAATCACTAAAAACCCCCAGGAGAAGAAGATGAAGAAGAAAGAAGAAGGACGAGACAACACCCCAAATCCTCCATCTCCTGTTCTCTAAACTACTTTTTCACCCAGTGATTTAAGAAACTTTCCAATCTACACATTTACACATTTCCTATCTAACTTTAACATTTGTTTTCATGTGTCACCATGAAAACATGCACATTAATTTCATATTATAAGAAATTCAGTGTTTCTTTGAATCCTGGAACTAAATATTAAAAGCGAGGGCACACACTCTGTATCTCAGACTCCAACAACCCAATCTCTTAAAACCACCCAAAAACCCCTTGGAGAAGAAGATGAAGAAGAAAGAAGAAGGACAAGAGACAACACCCTAAATCTTCCATCTTATCTCTTGTTCTCTAAACTACTTTTTCACCCAGTGATTTAAGAAACTTTCCAATCTACACATTTACACTTTTCCTATCTAACTTTAACATTTGTTTTCATGTATCACCATGAAAACATGCTCATGAATTTCATATAATATGAAATTCAGTGTTTCTTTGAATCTTGGAACTAAATATTAAAAGCGAGGGCACCCAGTCTGGATCTCAGACTCCAACAAACTTAATTATTTTTCTTAGTGACCCAATGACCCAACACCTGAGTGCTGCACTCTGACATTTTTTACCCAATCTCTTAAAACCACCCAAAAACCCCTGGGAGAAGAAGATGAAGAAGAAAGAGGAAGGACAAGAGACAACATCCTAAATTCTCCATCTGGTCTCCTGTTCTCTAAACTACTTTTTCACCCAGTGATTTAAGAAACTTTCTAATCTACACATTTACACATTTCCTATCTAACTTTAACATTTGTTTTCATGTGTCACCATGAAAACATGCACATTAATTTCATATTATAAGAAATTCAGTGTTTCTTTGAATCCTGGAACTAAATATTAAAAGCGAGGGCACACAGTCTGGATCTCAGACTCCAACAAACTTAATTATTTTTCTTAGTGACCCAATGACCCAACACCTGAGTGCTGCACTCTGACATTTTTTACCCAATCTCTTAAAACCACCCAAAAACCCCCAGGAGAAGAAGATGAAGAAGAAAGAAGAAGGACAAGAGACAACACCCTAAATCCTCCACCTTGTCTCCTGTTCTTTAAACTACTTTTTCACCCAGCGATTTAAGAAACTTTCTAATCTACACATTTACACATTTCCTATCTAACTTTAACATTTGTTTTCATGTATCACCATGAAAACATGCACATGAATTTCATATTATAAGAAATTCAGTGTTTCTTTGAATCCCGGAACTAAATATTAAAAGCGAGGGCACACAGTCTGGATCTCAGACTCCAACAAACTTAATTATTTTTTTTAGTGACCCAATGACCCAACACCTGAGTGCTGCACTGAGACATTTTTTACCCAATCACTAAAAACCCCTGGGAGAAGAAGATGAAGAAGAAAGAAGAAGGACAAGAGACAACACCCTAAATTCTCCATCTTGTCTCCTGTTCTCTAAACTACTTTTTCACCCAGTGATTTAAGAAACTTTCTAATCTACACATTTACATTTTTCTATCTAACTTTAACATTTGTTTTCATATGTCACCATGAAAACATGCTCATGAATTTCGTATTATATGAAATTCAGTGTTTCCTTGAATCCTGGAACTAAATATTAAAAGCGAGGGCACACAGTCTGGATCTCAGACTCCAACAAACTTAATTATTTTTCTTAGTGACCCAATGACCCAACACCTGAGTGCTGCACTGAGACATTTTTTACCCAATCTCTTAAAACCACCCAAAAACCCCTGGGAGAAGAAGATGAAGAAGAAAGAAGAAGGACAAGAGACAACACCCCAAATCCTCCATCTCCTGTTCTCTAAACTACTTTTTCACCCAGCGATTTAAGAAACTTTCTAATCTACACATTTACACATTTCCTATCTAACTTTAACATTTGTTTTCATGTGTCACCATGAAAACATGCACATTAATTTCATATTATATGAAATTCAGTGTTTCTTTGAATCCTGGAACTAAATATTAAAAGCAAGGGCACACAGTCTGGATCTCAGACTCCAACAGTGGGGACCGGGGTGAGTCCACAAATCTGATTTTGGGAAATCTTATCCCAACACAAATCTGGTTTTGGGAAATCTTAAACACAAATCTTTTTTCAGGAAATCTTATCCCAACACAAATCTGGTTTTGGGAAATCTTATCCCAACACAAATCTGGTTTTGGGAAATCTTAAACACAAATCTTTTTTCAGGAAATCTTATCCCAACACAAATCTGGTTTTGGGAAATCTTATCCCAACACAAATCTGGGTTTGGGAAATCTTAAACACAAATCTTTTTTCAGGAAATCTTATCCCAACACAAATCTTTTTTCAGGAAATCTTATCCCAACACAAATCTTTTTTCTGGAAATCTTATCCCAACACAAATCTGATTTCAGGAAATCTTATCCCAACACAAATCTGCTCGCACAGGAGCTGCCCAGGCACCCCCTGCTGCCACAATTTACATTTTAAAGCTTGGAAAAAAGGTCTCGTTTCACTGCCCCGAGCACATCCAGCGTGTCCAGGCTCAATTTACCTTCTAAAGTATTTAATAACGATTATATTGTCCCTGTATCCGCCAGGAATTCGACAACATCATCCTCAATTCTATTCAAAATTCAATTCAAAATTCAAAATTCAATTAAAAATTCAATTAAATTAAATTCAAAATTCAATTCAAAATTCAAAATTCAAAATTCAAAATTCAAAATTCAATTAAAAATTCAATTCAATTCAATTCAAAATTCAATTCAAAATTCAATTCAATTCAATTCAAAATTCAAAATTCAAAATTCAAAATTCAAAATTCAAAATTCAATTCAAAATTCAAAATTCAATTCAAAATGCAATTCAAAATTAATTTCAAAATTCAAAATTCAAAATTCAAAATTCAAAATGCAATTAAAAATTCAATTAAATTCAATTCAAAATTCAATATTCAAAATTCAATTAAAAATTCAATTAAATTCAATTCAAAATTCAATTCAAAATTCAATTCAAAATTCAATTCAAAATTCAAAATTCAATTCAATTCAAAATTCAAAATTCAAAATTCAAAATTCAAAATTCAATTCAAAATTCAAAATTCAATTCAATTCAAAATTAAATTAAATTCGCCATCATCCTCCTCTCCTCCACCCCTGGCGGGGCTCCCTGTGCCTGTACATTTTGTTTAGGGGGTGGAAAAGAAGAATTGTGTAAGTTTTGTACATTTAAATTGATTTTCTGCTCTTTGAAAGCTGCTCTGGGGGGGATTTTCCCTTCCCTTGTCCTTCCCTTCCCTCCCCAGGGCTCACTGGATTGGTGAAGCCGTTTCTCCCTTCAAAATTCAGGTTTAATTCCAATTACAGAGGATTTATCTTGGTTTGATTTCAGCAGCAGGGAGAGCCCAGAGACCCCCACAAATCTGATTTTGGGAAATCTTATCCCAACACAAATCTGGTTTCGGGAAATCTTATCCCAACACAAATCTGGGTTTGGGAAATCTTATCCCAACACAAATCTGGTTTTGGGAAATCTTATCCCAACACAAATCTGATTTCGGGAAATCTTAAACACAAATCATTTTTCTGGAAATCTTATCCCAACACAAATCTGGTTTTGGGAAATCTTATCCCAACACAAATCTGGTTTTGGGAAATCTTATCCCAACACAAATCTGGTTTTGGGAAATCTTAAACACAAATCTGGTTTCGGGAAATCTTATCCCAACACAAATCTGATTTTGGGAAATCTTATCCCAACACAAATCTGGTTTTGGGAAATCTTATCCCAACACAAATCTGGTTTTGGGAAATCTTATCCCAACACAAATCTGGCTTTGGGAAATCTTATCCCAACACAAATCTTTTTTCTGGAAATCTTATCCCAACACAAATCTTTTTTCTGGAAATCTTATCCCAACACAAATCTGGTTTCTGGAAATCTTATCCCAACACAAATCTGGTTTCAGGAAATCTTATCCCAACACAAATCTTTTTTCTGGAAATCTTATCCCAACACAAATCTGATTTCGGGAAATCTTATCCCAACACAAATCTGATTTCTGGAAATCTTATCCCAACACAAATCTGGTTTCTGGAAATCTTATCCCAACACAAATCTGGTTTCGGGAAATCTTATCCCAACACAAATCTGGTTTTGGGAAATCTTATCCCAACACAAATCTGGTTTCGGGAAATCTTATCCCAACACAAATCTGGTTTCAGGAAATCTTATCCCAACACAAATCTGGTTTCGGGAAATCTTATCCCAACACAAATCTGGTTTCTGGAAATCTTATCCCAACACAAATCTGATTTTGGGAAATCTTATCCCAACACAAATCTGGTTTTGGGAAATCTTAAACACAAATCTGGTTTTGGGAAATCTTATCCCAACACAAATCATTTTTCTGGAAATCTTATCCCAACACAAATCTGGGTTTGGGAAATCTTATCCCAACACAAATCTGGTTTCAGGAAATCTTATCCCAACACAAATCTGGTTTCAGGAAATCTTATCCCAACACAAATCTGATTTCTGGAAATCTTATCCCAACACAAATCTGGTTTCGGGAAATCTTATCCCAACACAAATCTGGTTTTGGGGAATCTTATCCCAACACAAATCTGGTTTTGGGGAATCTTATCCCAACACAAATCTGGTTTCTGGAAATCTTATCCCAACACAAATCTGGTTTTGGGAAATCTTAAACACAAATCTGGTTTTGGGAAATCTTATCCCAACACAAATCTGGTTTTGGGAAATCTTATCCCAACACAAATCTGGTTTCGGGAAATCTTATCCCAACACAAATCTGGTTTCTGGAAATCTTATCCCAACACAAATCTTTTTTCTGGAAATCTTATCCCAACACAAATCTGGTTTTGGGAAATCTTAAACACAAATCTGGTTTTGGGAAATCTTATCCCAACACAAATCTGGTTTTGGGAAATCTTAAACACAAATCTGGTTTTGGGAAATCTTATCCCAACACAAATCTGGTTTCGGGAAATCTTATCCCAACACAAATCTGGTTTCTGGAAATCTTATCCCAACACAAATCTTTTTTCTGGAAATCTTATCCCAACACAAATCTTTTTTCTGGAAATCTTATCCCGAACGTCCCCAAGCAGAACAAACCCTGGCTGGAGCCTCGCTGGGGTGGGGCTGTCACCACCAACCTCCCACCCCGACAATCAGCTCCGGGTCCCACCCTGAGAGCAGAGAATTCCCGTGCTGGTGCTGGGATTTTCTCAGCTGGAATCGGGGGAATTTGGGGGAATTTGGGGCTCCTGGCAGCTCCTGGGGGACCCCGGCTTGAGGATCCAGCGAGGATCCAGCTCCATCCCCACCGCAGGGACACCCCCGGCTCGGTTTGCTGGTGCTGCCCACTGGGTGAGCCAAGAAGGAGCCAAGAATGAGCCAAGAATGAGCCAAGAACCGAGCCAGGAATGAACCAAGAATGAGCCAAGAACCGAGCCAAGAATGAGCCAAGAAGGAGCCAAGAATGAGCCAAGAAGGAGCCAAGAATGAGCCAAGAACTGAGCCAAGAACCAAGCTAGGAACGAGCCAGGAATGAGCCAAGAACGAGCCAAGAAGGAGCCAAGAATGAGCCAAGAACCGAGCCAGGAACGAGACAAGAACGAGCCAAGAATGAGCCAAGAACCGAGTCAGGAACGAGCCAGGAATGAGCCAAGAATGAGCCAGGAATGAGCCAAGAATGAGCCAGGAATGAGCCAAGAATGAGCCAAGAACCGAGTCAGGAACGAGCCAGGAATGAGCAAAGAATGAGCCAAGAATGAGCCAAGAACCGAGCCAGGAATGAACCAAGAAGGAGCCAAGAAGGAGCCAAAAACAAGCCAGGAACAAGCCAAGAATGAGCCAAGAAGGAGCCAAGAACGAGCCAGGAACGAGCCAGGAATGAACCAAGAACCGAGTCAAAAACCGAGTCAAGAACCGAGGCGAGAACCGAGCCAGGAACGAGCCAGGAACGTGCCAGGAACGAGCCAGGAACCGAGCCAGGAACGAGCCAGGAACGAGCCTCCCCTGCCCAGGAGAACACTCGGACTCCGTGTTTGGATTCCAACCCCTCCACGAGGCTTTACTGGGCTCTGTTTTTCCTCTCAGCATCCCCCGGGGGCTCTGTTTTTCCTCTCAGCATCCCCCGGGCTCTGTTTTTCCTCTCAGCACCCCCTGGGGCTCTGTTTTTCCTCTCAGCACCCCCTGGGGCTCTGTTTTTCCTCTCAGCATCCCTGGGGCTCTGTTTTTCCTCTCAGCACCCCCGGGCTCTGCCCTCAGGCGCTCAGGATCCTCCTCCAGTGGCAGCAATAAACGGCGGTGCCCGTGAGGAGCACGGAGCTCAGGAAGGCTCCGAACACCCCCAGAACCACGGGTCGGAGCCAGCCCAGGAGGCTGCGGGTGTAGCTGGGGGGCGGCAGCCGCTGGAAGAGCATCTCCCCGGGCAGAGGAGCCCTCCTGCCCCTCGGCCCCGGCGGCCGCAGCTGCGCCGAGCTCAGGTGCTTCACACTCCTCCTGTAGCCCTCCACATTCCTCCGCAGCTCCAGCCTCCGGTCCTGGTTCAGGTTTTTCCCCAGCTCCCGGGCGATGTCGGAGCGGCCGATTCCATGCAGGGCACGGACCAGGTGGTCCCAGGTGGTCGCTTCTCCTGCTGTCACCAGCCAGAGCCGCAGCGCTTCTGAGCATCGCCGGGGGCTGCGCCTGAACCGGCGGTGGAGGACGGGGGTGTTCTTCTCGGGGGTGTTCTTCTCGGGGGTGTTCCTCTTGAGGGTGTTCTTCTTGGGGCTGTTCTTCTTGGGGTTGTTCCCCTCGGGGTTGTTCTTGTCGGGGTTGTTCCTCTTGGGGTTGTTCTTCTTGGGGTTGTTCCCCCTGGGGTTGTTCCCCTTGGGGTTGCTCTTCCTGGGGTTGTTCTTCTTGGGGTTGTTCTTCTTGGGGTTGTTCTTGTCGGGGTTGTTCCTCTTGGGGTTGTTCCCCCTGGGGTTGTTCCCCTCGGGGTTGTTCCCCCTGGGGTTGCTCTTCCTGGGGTTGTTCTCCTCGGGGTTTTTCTCCTCGGGGTTTTTCCCCTCGGGGTTTTTCCCCTCGGGGTTTTTCTCCTCGGGGTTTTTCCCCTCGGGGAGAGCTCCGGGAGGTTCCTCCAGGCTCCCCAGCTCCTCCTCGGGGCTGTTGAGCTCCTCCTGCAGCCGCCGGCACTCGGAGCTGGCCAGCAGCTCTGCGATGCGGTTCATGGTGTGCTGGCCCACGGTGGCGGCCACGGAGTCATCGCCGCGGCCACCCGAGGCCAGCAGGAGCAGGACCAGGCTCAGGAGCGGCCTCATGGCTCGGGAGCAGCGGGGATTCGGTGTTCTCGGTGTCCCAGGAGCGGCCTCATGGCTCAGGAGAACCGGGAATTCGGCGTTCTCGGTGTCCCAGGAGCGGCTCTGACCTCACAGAGCCCCGCGGGTTCCCCGGGCTGCACCCCCAGCCCCTGAGGATGCTGAACGCAAACAGACGGGAGCAGAGCCTGGGTGAGCCACAGGATTCTCATTTTAGTGCTCTAAATCCTCTAAAATCTCATTTCTGAGAAAACAGGAGAGAGAACCCAAACAGCCCTTGGTAAAGGACAAGAATCTTTGCAGGTGGAAACCAGTCAAGGGCTGATGTTCCATTTGTTCACCTCCGCAGCCGCCCTCGCTCCCCAAATCCTCACCCTGGAGCATCCCGAGCTCCATCCCTGGGGCTGACCCCGAGCTGGGGCTGCTCTCTGGGGTGGTTCCGCTCCTTGGGGCACCCGGCCCGGCTCGGGGGAGCAGCCCCGGACCCTCCCCGGACCCTCCAGACCCTCCCCGGGTCCCCCCGGACCCTCCCCGGACCCTCCCCGAGTCCCCCGGACCCTCCCCGGACCCTCCAGACCCTCCCCGGGCTCCCCTGGACCCTCCCCGGACCCTCCCCGGACCCTCCCCGGGTCCCCCGGACCCTCCCCGGACCCTCCCCGGACCCTCCAGACCCTCCCCGGGTCCCCCCGGACCCTCCCCGGACCCTCCCCGGACCCTCTCCGGACCCTCCCCGGATCCCCCCGGGCTCCCCCGGACCCTCCCCGGACCCTCCCCGAGTCCCCCGGACCCTCCCCGGACCCTCCAGACCCTCCCCGGGCTCCCCTGGACCCTCCCCGGACCCTCCCCGGACCCTCCCCGGGTCCCCCGGACCCTCCCCGGACCCTCCCCGGACCCTCCAGACCCTCCCCGGGTCCCCCCGGACCCTCCCCGGACCCTCCCCGGACCCTCTCCGGACCCTCCCCGGATCCCCCCGGGCTCCCCCGGACCCTCCCCGGGCCCTCCCCGGATCCCCCCGGGCTCCCCCCGGGTCTCCCCGGACCCTCCCCGGACCCTCCCCGGATCCCCCGGGCTCCCCCCGGGTCTCCCCGGACCCTCCCCGGATCCTCCCCGGATCCCCCCGGGCTCCCCCGGACCCTCCCCGGGTCCCCCGGACCCTCCCCGGACCCTCCCCGGGTCCCCCCCGGACCCTCCCCGTGTCCCCCGGACCCTCCCCGGACCCTCCCCGGATCCCCCCGGGTCTCCCCGGACCCTCCCCGGACCCTCCCCGGACCCTCCCCGGACCCTCCCCGGCTCCCCCGGACCCTCCCCGGGTCCCCCCGGACCCTCCCCGGATCCCCCCGGACCCTCTCCGGACCCTCCCCGGGCTCCCCCCGGCCCCTCTCCGGACCCTCCCCGGACCCTCCCCGGGTCCCCCCGGACCCTCCCTGGATCCTCCCCGGGTCCCCCGGACCCTCCCCGGGTCCCCCCGGACCCTCCCCGGACCCTCCAGACCCTCCCCGGGTCCCCCGGACCCTCCCCGGCTCCCCCCGGGTCCCCCGGACCCTCCCCAGGATGGGCTGAGGAGCCACGAGATGGCAACAGAGCCCCGAGGCTCCTCCAGAGCTCTCCTCCCATCCTAAAAACCGCGATTTTCCCCCCAAAAAAGCCCTCTGGAACCGCAATTTTCCTTAAAAAAAATCCCCTCTGGAACCGCGATTTTCCCTCCCCAAAAATCCCCTCTGGAACCGCGATTTCACCCTCCAAAAAAACCCTAAGAAACTGTGATTTCCCTCCCAAAAAATCCCGCTGGAGTCGCGATTTTCCTTTAAAAAAAAACCCTAAGAAACGCGATTTTGCTCCCCAAAAAAGCGCCTCTGGAACCGCGATTTTTCCTCCCTAAAATCCCCTCTGGAACCGCGATTTTCCCCCAAAAATCCCCTCTGGAGCTGCGATCTTCCTCCCCAAAAAATCGCCTCTGGAACCGCGATTTTCCTCTCCCAGAAATTCCCTCTGGAACCGCGATTTTTCCCCAAAAAAATCCCCTCAGGAACCGAAATTTTCCCCCCAAAAAATCCCCTCTGGAGCCTGCGGGGAGGAGCCGAGCCGCCCTCGGCAGGGGGATGAAGAGGATGAGGAGGATTTGGGTTGTTCTGGAGGTTCTGTCACCTCCTTGTCACCCTCTGGAGATGTCACCGTGTCCCCTCCCAAATTCCCCCTCCTCAACACCCCAAGGCCAGGATTTGTTCAGGTAATCTCTTTAATACTGTGTAATATTCATTTTTTTTCCTTTTTTTTTTCATTTTTTTTTTCCTTTTTTTCCTCTTTTTTTAAAATACAGCATTTCTTGAGGTAGACCATCCCAGCCCTAGAGCTTCTCAGACATCAATAAGACATGAATTAAATACTTTCATGTACAAATACGTTGCAAAAATGAGGTAGAAATGGTTACAGAGAGTGTACAAATAGGATAATAATAATTAATAATTAATAATAAGTCTTCAGGAACCCAGCACGACTTTTTGGAGGTGGGAGGCAAAGTTAATGCCCTGGATGTAATAAAAAAATGGAGAAAACAGGGAAAAAATGGGAAAAAAAAACCCTGTGAGGGATTTGTTCTCTCTGCTCACCAAACCCTGAGGTTTTGGGGGGCTGCTCTGGGGGGGGGGAGGGATTTAAAGCACTAAAAATAATTAAAATTAACATTTTTTTTAAATGGAAAAACCCCACAAGAGGCAGAGAGGGGTGGGATGGGCTGGGGGCTTTGCAAAACCCCTCGTTCAGCCCTGCTGGGATTATTTTTTATGGGTTGGGGAGGAAGATTTGGGGGGAAAATTTGGGAAATTTGCCAAATCTGCTCCAAAAAGCGGTGCCAGCGACAGCTCCCAACCTACGGCACTAAACTTCCCACTGAAGACACGTTACTCCACCAAACGCTACAATAAACCAAAAAAATAACCAAAAAAACCAAAATTTCAAATAAAATTATGGCATAATATAAGTGGAAAGCACCTGAAATACATTCAAATTTCATCTTTGTAACAGCTTCAAGTTTATTTTTCCTTTTATTTTCTTCCTTTCTTCACCCCCTTTTTTTTTGGAGGTAAATGAAGGAGGCAGCTTTGTCCCAGCTGGGAAAAACTCTTAAAAAAATCTTTTTTTTTTTCCTTTTCTGAGAAGATAAAAAGTGTTTTTAAAAAAAAAACATTCTTTAGTTTTATTCTGAGGTAATTCTTTTCCTGAGTAGTTAAAAAGAAATAAAAAAACAAACGAACAAAGAACACTACAGAGCTTACAAAAATAAAAACCCGAGTCTAGGATATTCAATAATCTACGGCATTTTACTCCAAAAAATTTTGGTTTTGGGGTGGTTTGGGGTCTGACCCCCTGGTTTGGGGTGCGACCTCCTTTTTTTGGGCTGAAATTCCCTGGGTTTGGGCTGAAATTCCCTGGTTTTGGGCTGAAATTCCCTGGTTTTGGGCTGAAATTCCCTGGTTTTGGGTGTCTCCCCTTTCCCTGATCAGGTGAGAAGGGGCTCCAAAGACACCCGAGGTATTTTTGTTGGGAATAATAATAAAAAAAAAAAGCAATTAAAAAGCAAAAAGAAGCCAAAATAAAAACCAACACTAAAGCTTTGGGGTGGATGGGGGGAGCTCCTGAATCCGACGCCGGAGCGGATCCCGATGCCGGAAAATCTCCCGGGGCGCCTCCGGCCCCGCCGGCATCGCCGATCCAGGGACGGAGGGTCGGGAAAATAATAAATAGTTTATCCTGAGTCGTGGGCGAGGCTCCCCAAAAAAAAAAGCAAAAATCAGCCTGGAAAAAATCCCTGGATGAGTCCGAAATAGGGAAAGCAAGGCAGGGCCGGCGTCACCGGCCTCACCGGCGTCAGCGGCGTCCCCAACCCCGGCGGGTGTCACCGAGCCCTCAGTGCCTGGTGCCGTACATCTTATCCCAGTCCAGGAACAAGTCCAGCTCCTTTTGGGACACGCCCGGGCGCACCTTGCACAAAGCTTTCTCCAGGTCCTGGTAGGATGTCGGGGGTCCCGGCAGGGCGCGGCGCGCGGCCCCGGCGTGCTGGCACAGCCGCAGCAGCTCGGCGCAGGAGAAGCTCTCGGTGCGCTGGGCCAGCGCCGCCAGCTCGCGCTCGCTCAGGCAGCAGCTCTGCCTGGCCAGGGCCTGGCGCAGGATCTGGCGTCGCGCCTCGCCGTCCGGCGGCGGGATGTAGAGCCGCGTGCCGAAGCGCCGGTGCGACGCCTCGTCGATGCTGCCGGGCCGCGCCGTGGTGCCGATGACCACCACGTTGCGCTCGGAGGACGAGGCGGCCACGTCGTCCAGGTAGGAGAGGAGCTGGGACTTGAGGACGCCCGCCTGGCCGCCGTCCTCGCCCGGCCGCGCCGCCAGCAAGGAGTCGGCCTCGGTGATGAGCACCACGGAGGGCTGGCGGCAGCTGGCCACCAAGAACACGGTCTGGAGGATCTTCTCGGCTTCGGCCTTCCAGGTGGAGAGCAGCGCGGCGCCGCTGAGGCGCAGCAGGGTGGAGCCCAGCTGGGTGGAGACGCAGCGGCCCAGCAGCGCCTTGCCGGTGCCGCGGGGCCCGAAGAGCAGCAGGGTCCGCAGCGGGTGGCCGGCGCCGCCGTAGGAGCCCGGCCGCAGGATGGGCCACAGCAGCTCCTCCTCGATGGCCGCCTTGACGCCCGCCCGCCCGGCGACGTCCGACCACTGCACCGGCGGCCCCCGCTCCACCACCTTGGTGTTCACCAGCTCCAGCACCAGCGGGTCGACGTTCTTGGGCTGCTCCTCCAGCGGGGTGAACCCCAGAGCTTTGGGGGGCAGCCGCAGCGGGAAGGGGGGTCCCGGCTCGGCCGCGCGCTCCCCGTTGGCCAGGGGGGGACTGAACTTCTCGAAGGGCTCCGCCGGCCGCAGGGCAGCGTCCCTGGAGCCGTAGGGCGGCGAGGCCATGCCCTTCATCTGCTGCCCGCCGAACTTTCCGCCGTGTTCCTCGGCGCTTCCGGCCGCCGGTGGCTTCCCGGCTTTGAAGGGCACCTGCGGGGAGTCCCCGGTGCCGGCGAAGCCGTTCCCCCGGCACTCACCGTTGTCCGACAGGGGGTACGGGGACTTTGGCTGCTCGTAGCTGTATTTCCTGTACCTGCCCTCGCCCTCGTCCTCCCCGCCGATGTCGAACGCCTTCCTCTTCAGCGTGCCCGCCGCCTCGGTGCCCAGGGGCGGCACGGCCAGCGAGCCCAGCGCAGCCCCCTGGTAGCCGTAGCCCGGGACCCCCGGCGGGCGGGCGGGGGGCGGCGGGGCGGGGATGGGGGTGGGCGCGGCGATGCCGGAGGGCAGGTAGGAGGCTGCCGAGGGGTGCGGAGGGTGGATGCCCCCGTAGCCCGGCTGCGGGGCGTAGCTGCCCGCGGTGTAGTTGTACACGGAGCCCGAGGAGCCGTAACCCGGCACCAGGGCGGGCGAGGGGTGCGCCGGCTGCAGGAGCCCCGAGCTGTGCAGGGCGGGGGGATGCGGCGGGGGCAGCGCCGCCGGGGGCTGGGTACAGTAGCCAGAGGGCAAATAGGTGCCACCGTAAGCCGAGGGGTACTCCTGAGCCGCCCCGAGCGGCCCGGAGCCGGCGGCGCAGGAATTCCCGGCGGCGTACACCGGCTCGCTGAGGTTGGGCAGCACCGGGGAGCCCCCCAGCCCCATGGCCCCGCTGCCTGCGGGCACCGCCGGCGGCACCGAGCCCTTGGCCAGCCCATCGGCGATGGGGGCCAGCGGGTAGGAGCCCTCAGAGCCCCCCGGCCAGGGCTCCCCGTCCCCTTTCTGGCCGTTCACGGGGCCGAAGGCGCCGTCCCCGTAGCCGGCGAGCGTGGGGCGCTCGTAGGGCGCGTCCAGCACCCCCGAGTATTTCTCGGCGTACCTCTTGAGGAGGTTGGAGGCCGTGAGAGCCGAGATGTCATCGTTGGCCCAGGCGTAGTTGAAGCGCTGGCGGCTGCTGGGGTACAGCTCGGGCTTGTGGGCGGGCGAGGAGGTGGTGGAGGAGACGTCCAGGTGCTGCTCCGGCCACTGGTTCAGGGACTGGGCATGCTCTGGTGACCAGTGCATCTTCGACAGAGCTGTGGGGACAGGAGAGCGCAGGTGAGAGCAGAGAAATGGGAATTGTGCACCCAAAACCTGCTCTGCTGCCCTGTCCCGGGCTGGGAGCGCCTGCTTCGGGCAGCTCGGGGGATTCTGAGGTCGGGGAAAGCTTCAAGGCCACTGAGTCCAAGCTGTGGCCGGTCCCCACCTCATCACCTGGGCCAGAGCAGCGAGTGCCACCTCCAGCTGTCCCTGCGGTGATGCCACCAACCCCGAGGGTGGTGGCAGTGTCCCCAAACATCCTCTGGCCATCCCCTGATGGGGCTGTTGCCTCCTGCTTCAACCCCGAGGGTGGTGGCAGTGTCCCCAAAACCCCTCTGGCCACCTCCTGATGGGGCTGCCACCTCCTGCTCCAGCCCCGAGGGTGGTGGCAGTGTCCCCAAACATCCTCTGGCCACCTCCTGATGGGGCTGCCACCTCCTGCTCCAACCCCCGAGCTCCTGAGGGTGGTGGCAGTGTCCCCAAACCCCTCTGGCCACCTCCTGCTCCAGCCCCGAGGGTGGTGGCAGTGTCCCCAAACCCCTCTGGCCACCTCCTGCTCCAGCCCCGAGGGTGGTGGCAGTGTCCCCAAACCCCTCTGGCCACCCCCTGATGGGGCTGCCACCTCCTGCTCCAGCCCCAAGGGTGGTGGCAGTGTCCCCAAACCTCCTCTGGCCACCTCCTGCTGGGGCTGCCACCTCCTGCTCCAGCCCCCGAGCTCCTGAAGGTGGTGGCAGTGTCCCCAAACGCCTCTGGCCACCTCCTGATGGGGCTGCCACCTCCTGCTCCAGCCCTGAGGGTGGTGGCAGTGTCCCCAAACCCTTCTGGCCACCTCCTGCTGGGGCTGCCACCTCCTGCTCCAACCCCCGAGCTCCTGAGGGTGGTGGCAGTGTCCCCAAACCCCTCTGGCCACCTCCTGCTCCAGCCCCGAGGGTGGTGGCAGTGTCCCCAAACGCCTCTGGCCACCTCCTGATGGGGCTGTTGCCTCCTGCTCCAGCCCCGAGGGTGGTGGCAGTGTCCCCAAATCTCCTCTGGCCACCTCCTGCTCCAGCCCCGAGGGTGGTGGCAGTGTCCCCAAATCTCCTCTGGCCACCTCCTGCTCCAGCCCTGAGGGTGGTGGCAGTGTCCCCAAACCTCCTCTGGCCACCTCCTGCTGGGGCTGCTGTCCCCTGCTCCAACCCCCGAGCTCCTGAGGGTGGTGGCAGTGTCCCCAAACCCCTCTGGCCACCTCCTGCTCCAGCCCCGAGGGTGGTGGCAGTGTCCCCAAACCTCCTCTGGTCACCTCCTGCTCCAACCCCCGAGCTCCTGAGGGTGGTGGCAGTGTCCCCAAACCTCCTCTGGCCACCTCCTGCTCCAGCCCCAAGGGTGGTGGCAGTGTCCCCAAACCCCTCTGGCCATCTCCTGCTGGGGCTGCCACCTCCTGTTCCAGCCCCGAGCTCCTGAGGGTGGTGGCAGTGTCCCCAAAACCCCTCTGGCCACCCCCTGCTCCAACCCCGAGGGTGGTGGCAGTGTCCCCAAACCCCTCTGGCCACCTCCTGCTCCAGCCCCGAGGGTGGTGGCAGTGTCCCCAAACGCCTCTGGCCACCTCCTGCTCCAACCCCCGAGCTCCTGAAGGTGGTGGCAGTGTCCCCAAATCTCCTCTGGCCACCTCCTGCTCCAGCCCCGAGGGTGGTGGCAGTGTCCCCAAACCTCCTCTGGCCACCTCCTGCTCCAGCCCCCAAGGGTGGTGGCAGTGTCCCCAAACCCCTCTGGCCACCTCCTGCTCCAGCCCCAAGGGTGGTGGCAGTGTCCCCTCCCCACCCCACTGTCCCCAGCGCCTCGGGGGACACTGAGGCCGGGTCCAGGTCTCTGCCGCGGCCTCTCAGCCACTCAGCACAATCAGATTAATTTAATGCTTTAATTGACTTATGGGGCACTTTGGATATCAAACTTGCAGCAGAGGATCCCGTGCGGGGTGAGCCCGGCCTCCTCCCGCCTTTCCAGCCATTGGCAAAGCGCTCCCGAGGGATAAATTGGATGGAAAAATCCAGGGGATCCTCCTGGAGCTGCCCAGGGAGCTGGGGGAAAATGCACCCAAAAGCTTTAAAGGGAAAAAGGAGCATTTGGCTGGCTCTGAGATGAACAAGGCAATTTCCTTAATTTTTTTCTCTTTTTTTAGGGAGCATTTGGCTGGTTGGGATATGAACAAGGCACTTTCCCTAATTTTTTATATATTTTTTTAGGGAGCATTTGGCTGGCTCTGAGATGAACAAGGCATTTTCCCGAATTTTTTATAATTTTTTTTAGGGAGCTGATTTGGGGGTACCAGGGGCAGTGCCTGAGCCCTCCTGGCAGCCACCACCAGTACAAACCAGTAAATCCCAGTGCCATTCCCAGGAATGTCAGGGTTTGATTTGGGGGTACCAGGGGCGGTGTCTGAACCCTCCTGGCAGCCACCACCAGTACAAACCAGTAAATCCCAGTGCCATTCCCAGGAATGTCAGGATTTGATTTGGGGGTACCAGGGCGTGTCTGAGCGCTCCTGGAAGCTCTCACCAGTACAAACCAGTAAATCCCAGTGCCATTCCCAGGAATGTCAGGGTTTGATTTGGGGGTACCAGGGGCGGTGTCTGAACCCTCCTGGCAGCTGCCCCCAGTACAAACCAGTAAATCCCAGTGCCATTCCCAGGAATGTCAGGATTTGATTTGGGGGTACCAGGGGGTGTTTGAGCCACCACCAGTACAAACCAGTAAATCCCAGTGCCATTCCCAGGAAGTGGGATTTGATTTGGGGGTACCAGGGGGTGTCTGAACCCTCCTGGCAGCTGCCCCCAGTACAAACCAGTAAATCCCAGTGCCATTCCCAGAAATGTCAGGATTTGATTTGGGGGTACCAGGGGCGGTGTCTGAACCCTCCTGGCAGCTGCCCCCAGTACAAACCAGTAAATCCCAGTGCCATTCCCAGGAATGTCAGGGTTTGATTTGGGGGTACCAGGGGGTGTCTGGGTGCTCCTGGCAGCTGCCCCCAGTACAAACCAGTAAATCCCAGTGCCATTCCCAGGAATGTCAGGGTTTGATTTGGGGGTACCAGGGGCGGTGTCTGAACCCTCCTGGCAGCTGCCCCCAGTACAAACCAGTAAATCCCAGTGCCATTCCCAGGAAGTGGGATTTGATTTGGGGGTACCAGGGGGTGTCTGAACCCTCCTGGAAGCTGCCCCCAGTACAAACCAGTAAATCCCAGTGCCATTCCCAGGAATGTCAGGATTTGATTTGGGGGTACCAGGGGGGGTGTCTTAACCCTCCTGGCAGCCGCCACCAGTACAAACCAGTAAATCCCAGTGCCATTCCCAGGAATGTAAGGATTTGATTTGGGGGTACCAGGGGGTGTCTGAGCCACCACCAGTACAAACCAGTAAATCCCAGTGCCACTCCCAGGAATGTCAGGGTTTGATTTGGGGGTACCAGGGGGTGTCTGAGCGCTCCTGGCAGCTGCCCCCAGTACAAACCAGTAAATCCCAGTGCCATTCCCAGGAATGTCAGGATTTGATTTGGGGGTACCAGGGGGTGTCTGAGCGCTCCTGGCAGCTGCCCCCAGTACAAACCAGTAAATCCCAGTGCCATTCCCAGGAATGTCAGGGTTTGATTTGGGGGTACCAGGGGGTGCCTGAGCCCTCCTGGCAGCTGCCACCAGTACAAACCAGTAAATCCCAGTGCCATTCCCAGGAATGTCAGGATTTGATTTGGGGGTACCAGGGGGTGTCTGAGCGCTCCTGGCAGCCACCAGTACAAACCAGTAAATCCCAGTGCCATTCCCAGGAATGTCAGGGTTTGATTTGGGGGTACCAGGGGGTGTTTGAGCCACCACCAGTACAAACCAGTAAATCCCAGTGCCATTCCCAGGAATGTCAGGATTTGATTTGGGGGTACCAGGGGGTGTCTGGGCGCTCCTGGCAGCCACCACCAGTACAAACCAGTAAATCCCAGTGCCATTCCCAGGCTCCTGAGCACAGCAGGGCAGCCACAAACCCCAAACCCCCGAACAAAACGAGGTGAGCCCGGCCCAGCAAACCCCTCAAAGACACGGGAAGAATTAAAAACCCCAAAAACCCATGGAAAAAAAAAAAAAAAATTGGAAAACGCAGAGAGGGGGAGGGCGGCGGGCAGGGAGGAGCTGTCAGGGTTGAAATGGGAGGTGAATGAGTGGCGGAGCGGGACAGATGTTTCAATGCTCCCCTTGGCAGTGTGAGAAAATTACTGTCCAGTGACCAAATGGCCGGGCCGGTTCCCACCCTCGCTGCTGCCCATTATCCCCAGCACAAGACAAAGGCGGCCAGGGGGGCTGGGCAGGGAGAATCCCATTGTTCCCGCCCGCCCTAATTATGGAAATCTTGTTAATCTATTCAGCAGCGAGTCTGAACTGGGCTTTTGTTCGGGGGGTTTGCAGCGGGCGCTCGGCTGGGGGTGTCCAACGGCTCGGAGAGGGGATGGGGTGCGCTGATTTCCCCCCCTGGGAACAGCTCCAGCCCCCGGGCCGGGGATGCGGGACGGCCCCGGAGCCGGGAATGAATGAGAGGGGTGGGTTTGTTTTGGAGAGCTCGCTGGAACGCACGGGGATGGTGATGGAAAAATATCTGGGAAGCTGGGGGGGAAAATCCCGGCCTCCCCAGGCAGGGGCTGCAGATGGATGAGCTGGTCCCGCGTCCCTGGGGGGATGCAGAGGGGGCTCGGGTGGGTTCGGAGGGAAGAGCAAACAGGTCCAGGCTGGGGATGCGCTAAAGCCGAGCTTAGAGCCCGTCTAAAGCCGGGCTTAAAGAGCAGCAGATTCCCCTGAGCCCCGGGAAGAGGGGCTGGGGAGGGGAGGGGGTGATGATCCAGATGGATTTTGGGGAAGGGGTGATCCGGATGGATTTTGGGTGATCCGGATGGGTTTTGGGTGATCCGGATGGATTTTGGGGAAGGGGTGATCCAGGTGGGTCTCGGGTGATCCGGATGGATCCTGGGGAGGGGGTGATGATCCAGGTGGGTCTCAGGGAAGGGGTGATCTGGATGGATCTTGGGGAGGGGGTGATGATCCGGATGGATCCCGGGGAGGGGGTGATCCAGGTGGGTTTTGGGGAGGGGGTGATGATCCAGGTGGGTCTCAGGGAGGGGGTGATGATCCAGATGTGTCTTGGGGAGGGGGTGATGATCTGGATGGATCCTGGGGAGGGGGTGATCCAGGTGGATCTTGAGGAGGGGGTGATGATCCAGGTGGGTCTCAGGGAAGGGGTGATCCAGATGGGTCTCGGGTGATCCGGATGGATCCTGGGGAGGGGGTGATCCAGGTGGGTTTTGGGGAGGGGGTGATGATCCAGATGGGTCTCATCCAAGAACGCTCCCTTTGGAGCATCCTTGGAGCATTCCCAAGGAGAATCCCAGACCTTGGGTGCCGGGCTGAGCTGCCAAGCCACAGCTCCATGGTCACCCAAAGCTCCACGGTCACTCCCAGCTCTGTGGTCACTCACAGCTCTGTGGTCACTCACAGCTCTGTGGTCACTCACAGCTCCATGGTCACTCCCAGCTCCATGGTCACTCACAGCTCCATGGTCACTCACAGCTCTGTGGTCACTCACAGCTCTGTGGTCACCCAAAGCTCCATGGTCACCCAAAGCTCCATGGTCACTCACAGCTCTGTGGTCACTCACAGCTCTGTGGTCATTCTGAGCTCTGTGGTCACTCCCAGCTCTGTGGTCACTCCCAGCTCCATGGTCACTCACAGCTCTGTGGTCACTCACAGCTCTGTGGTCACTCACAGCTCCATGGTCACCCAAAGCTCCATTGGTCACTCATAGCTCTGTGGTCATTCTGACCTCTGTGGTCACTCACAGCTCCATGGTCACCCAAAGCTCCATGGTCACTCCCAGCTCTGTGGTCACTCACAGCTCTGTGGTCACCCACAGCTCTGTGGTCACTCACAGATCCACGGTCACCCACGGCTCAGTGGTCACCCACGGCTCTGTGGTCACTCACAGCTCTGTGGTCACTCACAGCTCCACGGTCACTCACAGCTTTGTGGTCATTCAGAGCTCTGTGGTCACTCACAGCTCCACGGCCACCCATGGCTCTGTGGTCACCCCCAGCTCTGTGGTCACTCACAGCTCTGTGGTCATTCTGAGCTCTGTGGTCACCCACAGCTCCACGGTCACCCAAAGCTCCATGGTCACTCACAGCTCTGTGGTCACCCACAGCTCCATGGTCACCCAAAGCTCCATGGTCACTCACAGCTCTGTGGTCACCCACAGATGTCCAATGTCCAGATGTCCAGATGTCCAGATGTCCAATGTCCAATGTCCAGATGTCCAGAAGTCCAAAATATCCAATGTCTAATGTCCAGAATATCCAATGTCCAGCTGTCCAGCTGTCCAATGTCCAGATGCCCAATGCCCAGAATATCCAATGTCCAATGTCCAGAATGTCCATTGTCCAGATGTCCAGATGTCCAGATGTCCAATGCCCAGAATATCCAATGTCCAATGTCCAGAATGTCCAATATCCAATGTCCAATATCCAATGTCCAGATGTCCAGTGTCCAGTGTCCAGCTGTCCAATATCCAATGTCCAGATGTCCAATGTCCAATGTCCAATATCCAATGTCCAGATGTCCAGTGTCCAGCTGTCCAATATCCAATGTCCAGTGTCCAGTGTCCAGTGTCCAGTGTCCAGCTGTCCAGTGTCCAGTGTCCAGTGTCCAGCTGTCCAGTGTCCAGCTGTCCAATATCCAGTATCCAGATGTCCAGTGTCCAGTGTCCAGCTGTCCAATGTCCAGTGTCCAGTGTCCAATGTCCAGTGTCCAGTGTCCAGTGTCCAGTGTCCAGTGTCCAGCTGTCCAGTGTCCAGCTGTCCAATATCCAGTATCCAGATGTCCAGTGTCCAGTGTCCAGCTGTCCAATGTCCAGTGTCCAGTGTCCAATGTCCAGTGTCCAGTGTCCAGTGTCCAGTGTCCAGCTGTCCAATATCCAATGTCCAATGTCCAGCTGTCCAGTGTCCAGTGTCCAATATCCAGTGTCCAGTGTCCAGTGTCCAGTGTCCAGCTGTCCAGTGTCCAGTGTCCAATATCCAGTGTCCAGTGTCCAGTGTCCAGTGTCCAGCTGTCCAATATCCAGTGTCCAATGTCCAATATCCAATGTCCAATGTCCAGCTGTCCAGTGTCCAGTGTCCAATATCCAGTGTCCAGTGTCCAGATGTCCAGTGTCCAGTGTCCAGTGTCCAATATCCAGTGTCCAATGTCCAGTGTCCAATATCCAGTGTCCAGTGTCCAGTGTCCAGTGTCCAGTGTCCAGCTGTCCAGTGTCCAGTGTCCAGTGTCCAATGTCCAGTGTCCAGCTGTCCAGTGTCCAGCTGTCCAGTGTCCAGTGTCCAGTGTCCAGTGTCCAGTGTCCAGCTGTCCAGTGTCCAGTGTCCAGTGTCCAGTGTCCAGCTGTCCAATGTCCAGTGTCCAGTGTCCAGTGTCCAGTGTCCAGTGTCCAGTGTCCAGTGTCCAGTGTCCAGCTGTCCAGTGTCCAGTGTCCAGTGTCCAGTGTCCAGCTGTCCAATGTCCAGTGTCCAGTGTCCAGTGTCCAGTGTCCAGTGTCCAGTGTCCAGTGTCCAGCTGTCCAGCTGTCCAGCTGTCCAGCTGATTCCGATGGGAATTCAGCCGGGGGCTGAGCCCGTCTGTCACCGTGTGAGAAATGGGAACGGGAAAAGGGAGCCCTGGGCTGGGAATTCATTCTGATCCAGACCCCCATCCCCATCCATGAATTAATTTGAATTAATTCTGATATTGGGGAGCCTCAGCCCCAGCCAGAAATTAATTTAAATTAATTCTGATACTGGGGAGCTCCAGCCCCAGCCAGAAATGAGTTTTAATTAATTCTGATCCAGACCCCCATCCCCATCCATAAATTAATTTGAATTAATTCTGATATTGGGAATCCCCAGCCCCATCCAGAAATGAATTTGAATTAATTCTGATCCTGGGGAGCTCCAGCCCCATCCAGAAATTAATTTCAATTAATTCTGATATTGGGGAGCTCCAGCCCCATCCAGAAATTAATTTGAATTAATTCTGATCCAGACCCTCATCCCCATCCATGAATTAATTTGAATTAATTCTGATATTGGGGAGCTCCATCCCCAACCAGAAATTAATTTGAATTAATTCTGATCCAGACCCTCATCCCCATCCATAAATTAATTTGAATTAATTCTGATATGGGGGAGCTTCAGCCCCATCCATAAATTAATTTTAATCCATTCTGACTGTGGCCCCCCCATCCCTCCCCACCATCCCCATCCCGTTTTCCTCCTCGGTGCCTCTGGAATTCCGCAGGGATTCCATCCCCAGCTCCTCTTTTCCATCATCCCCATCACTCCCATCATCCCTGGATGATGGATCCCGTTCCCATCCCCTGGGATCCCTCCCAGACCTTTTGTTTTCACAAACCTTTTTTAACTCTGCTCCTTTTTCCAGCTCCCTCCTTGCACTGATGGATTTGCCAGAAATTCCCTTTTTTTTGGGTTGTTTTCTTTGCCCCAGGTTGTTTGGATGCATTTGGATTTTGGGGATTTATTTCCCTTCTACAGCTTGGGATTGTCCAGGTTATAAACTAATTATTAATTATGTTTATAAATATATCATCATTTACATATTTATTTATTTGTCTCGGTATTTATGTTCAGGCATCTATTTTAATGTTGATATATTTATAGAAATAGATATGGTATATTAATTTTTAATATATTTATATATAATAAATATATCATTTATTTATACAGTATATGATATATGATATATGATATATGATATATTATATAATATATTATATAATTGCATGATTATAAATAATTATATATTATATATAATATTGTACTATATAATATTATTAAATATAATTATATATATAATGTATTATAAATATATTAAATTATGTTATAGTATATTATATTATATTATATTATATTATATTATATTACATTATATTATATTATATTATATTATATTATATTATATTATATTATATTATATTATATTATATTATATTATATTATATTATATTAATTATATTATATATAATAATATAATTATAAATGTCAATATATTAAATATATGGAATATATAATAATATATATATATAATATGGTGGATTTGGTGAATTTAGTAAATTTGGTGGATTTGATGGATTTGGTGAATTTGGTGAATTTGATAAATTTGGTGAATTTGGTAAATTTGGTGAATTTGATGGATTTGGTGAATTTGATAAATTTGGTGAATTTGATAAATTTGATAAATTTGATAAATTTGGTGGATTTGATAAATTTGATAAATTTGGTGAATTTGGTGAATTTGTTGAATTTGATGGATTTGGTGAATTTCTGTTGGCAGAACCGGGGAGTTTGCGATGCTGGGGGTGAGGCTGGAGCTGGGATCGGGGGCATCTGGAGATTCCTCTGGCCACCAGGGCCACCAGTGACTCTCTGGCCACCAGGGCCACCTCCTGTGACCTCCTGGCCACCAGGGCCACCTCCTGTGACCTTCTGGCCACCAGTGCCACCCTGTGACCTCCTGGTCACCAGTGCCACCTCTGTGACCTCCTGGTCATCAGTGCCACCCCTGTGACCCTCTGGTCACCAGGGCCACCTCCTGTGACCTCCTGGTGACCAGTGCCACCTCCTGTGACCTCCTGGCCACCAGTGCCACCCCTGTGACCTCCTGGCCACCAGGGCCACCTCCTGTGACCTCCTGGCCACCAGTGCCACCCCTGTGACCTTCTGGTCACCAGTGCCACCCCTGTGACCTCCTGGTCATCAGTGCCACCTCCTGTGACCTCCTGGCCACCAGTGCCACCTCCTGTGACTTCCTGGCCACCAGGGCCACCTCCTGTGACCTCCTGGCCACCAGGGCCACCCCTGTGACCTCCTGGCCACCAGTGCCACCTCTGTGACCTTCTGGTCACCAGGGCCACCAGTGACTCTCTGGTCACCAGGGCCACCTCCAGTGACCCTCTGGCCATCAATGCCATCCCTGTGACCCTCTGGCCACCAGTGCCACCCCTGTGACCTCCTGGCCATCAATGCCATCCCTGTGACCTCCTGGCCACCAGTGCCACCCCTGTGACCTTCTGGCCACCAGTGCCACCCTGTGACCTCCTGGCCATCAATGCCATCCCTGTGACCTCCTGGACATCAGTGCCACCCCTGTGACCTCCTGGCCACCAGGGCCACCAGTGACCTCCTGGCCACCAGGGCCACCTCCTGTGACCCTCTGGCCACCAGGGCCACCTCCTGTGACCTCCTGGCCATCAGGGCCACCCCTGTGACCTCCTGGTCACCAGGGCCACCTCCTGTGACCTTCTGGCCACCAGTGACTCTCTGGCCATCAGTGCCACCCCTGGTCTGTGACCCTCTGGTCACCGGTGCCACCCTCTGGCCACCAGTGTCACCCCTGTGACCCCCTGGCCACCAGTGCCACTCCCTGGCCTGTGACCCCCTGGCCACAGGTGCCACCTCCATGACCCCCTGGCCACCAGTGCCACCCCATATATTTGTATATTTCTATTTCTATTTCTATTTCTATTTCTATTTCTATTTCTATTTCTATTTCTATTTCTATTTCTATTTCTATTTATATTTATATTTATATTTATATTTATATTTATATTTATATTCATATTTATATTTACAGTTCTTTGGTGTAGAACCCCAAACCCCATGCACAGAGCCAGCTGCTGTATGTATATATGTATAAATATAAATATAAATATAAATATAAATATAAATATAAATATAAATATAAATATAAATATAAATATAAATATAAATATAAATTATAAATATAAATATAAATATAAATATAAATATAAATATAAATATAAATATAAATATAAATATAAATATAAATATAAATATAAATATAAATATAAATATAAATATATGGGATTCCTGGAGCAGGAGAAGATCCAGGATGGGATTCCTGGAGTGGGAGAAGATCCAGGATGGGATTCCTGGAGTGGGAGAAGATCCAGGAGGGGATTCCTGGAAGAGGAGAGGATCCAGGAGGGGATTCCTGGAGTGGGAGAAGATCCAGGAGGGGATTCCTGGAACAGGGGGAGATCCAGGAGGGGATTCCTGGAACAGGAAAAGATCCAGGATGGGATTCCTGGAGCAGGAGAAGATCCAGGATGGGATTCCCAGAGCGGGAGAAGATCCAGGAGGGGATTCCCAGAACAGAACATCCAGGATGGGTGGCATTCCCACCCTCAGGAATATCTCGATTAGGAGGATGTAAAATTGATCCTCTTGGCCTCAGGCTGCATTTCACCACCCCAAAATAAACCAAAATAAACCCAATTTTAGGATTTTCTCCTCCCCTGGGTGTGGGGTGAGCGCTCCGAACTCTCAGGTGGATTATCCAGAGGATTTGGGAACAGAGATTTGGGAAAAGCACAGAACGAGCAAAGCAGCAGCAGGATGGGACCCCAGCGATGAAACAGAAACTCCAGGAGCTGCAGCAGGTGGAGGAAACTCATCCCTGGGCTGGGAATCTCCTCAGCCGCCGGATTCCTCATCCACAGCACCCCGGGAACGGCGCTGAGGAGATTTCTCAGCCTTTATTCCACCTTTTCCCCTGGAAACGAAAGAACTCGCAGGGATGGAAGGAAGGGTTTGGGTCACAGGAGCGGCACCAAAAGCGAAATGCTGCAAAATCCCCCTCGGGAGGGGAAAAAAGGAAGGAGGGAGGGAGGGGAGGGGGAAAGAGCGGCTCCAGATAAGGAATTGTTAACATGATCCATATGGTCCACACCGCGCTGTTTAACCAAAATGATAATGGCAAAAGGGAAGAATGCAGCGGGGGCTCGGCGGGAGAACAAAGGCGGCCACAGAGCCCTTCCCTGCCCCAGGAATTCTGATCTGTTCCCAATCCTTCCCTGCCCCAGGAATTCTGAACTGCTCAAATCCTTCCCTGCCCCAGGAATTCTGAGCTGTTCCCAATCCTTCCCTGCCCCAGGAATTCTGAACTGCTCAGATCCTTCCCTGCTCAAATCCTTCCCTGCTCCAGGAATCCTGAACTGCTCCAAACCCTTCCCTGCCCCAGGAATTCTGAGCTGCTCAAATCCTTCCCTGCTCAAATCCTTCCCTGCTCCAGGGATCCTGAACTGCTCAAATCCTTCCCTGCTCAAATCCTTCCCTGCCCCAGGAATTCTGAGCTGTTCCCAGGAATCCTGAGCTGTTCCCAAACCATTCCCTGCTCCAGGGATCCTGAACTGCTCAAATCCTTCCTTGCCCCAGGAATCCTGAACTGCTCAAATCCTTCCCTGCTCCAGGAATCCTGAACTGCTCAAATCCTTCCCTGCTCAAATCCTTCCCTGCCCCAGGAATCCCGAGCTGTTCCCAGGAATCCTGAGCTGCTCAAATCCTTCCCTGCCCCAGGAATCCTGAGCTGTTCCCAATCCATTCCCTGCCCCAGGAATTCTGAACTGCTCCAAACCATTCCCTGCTCCAGGAATCCCGAGCTGTTCCCAGGAATCCCGAGCTGTTCCCAAACCATTCCCTGCTCCAGGGATCCTGAACTGCTCCAAACCATTCCCTGTCCCAGGAATCCTGAGCTGTTCCAATCCTTCCCTGCTCCAGGAATTCTGAACTGCTCAAAACCTTCCCTGCCCCAGGAATTCTGAGCCGGCACAAACCATTCCCTGCTCCAGGAATCCCGAGCTGTTCCCAGGAATCCTGAGCTGCTCCAAACCCTTCCCTGCTCCAGGAATCCCGAGCTGTTCCCAATCCTTCACTGCTCCAGGAATCCTGAGCCGGCACAAACCATTCCCTGCTCCGGGAATTTCGAGCTGCCCCAGGAATCCTGAGCTGGAAGAGCTGATGATCACAAACCCTTCCCTGCCCCAGGAATCCTGAGCCATTCCAAACCCTATCCCTGCCCCAGGAATCCTGAGCCATTCCAAACCCTATCCCTGCTCCAGGAATCCTGAGCCGTTCCAAACCCCTTTCCCTGCCCCAGGAATTTTGAACCATTCCAAACACTTTTCTTGCCCCAGGAGTCCTGAGCCATTCCAAACCCTTTCCCTACTCCAGGAATCCTGAACCATTCCAAACCCCTTTCCTTGCCCCAGGAATCCTGAGCCATTCCAAACCCTTTCCCTGCCCCAGGAATTTCGAGCCATTCCAAACCCTTTCCCTGCCCCAAGAATCCTGAACCATTCCAAACCCTTTCCCTGCTCCAGGAATCCTGAACCATTCCAAACTCTATCCCTGCCCCAGGAATTTCGAGCCATTCCAAACCCTTTCCCTGCCCCAGGAATCCTGAACCATTCCAAACTCTATCCCTGCCCCAGGAATCCTGAACCATTCCAAACCCTTTCCCTGCTCCAGGAATCCTGAACCATTCCAAACCCTTTTTCCCTGCTCCAGGAATCCCGAGCCATTCCAAACCCTTTCCCTGCTCCAGGAATTCCGAGCAGGGCCAGCCAGAGGCTGCTCCCCCATTCCCCACTCCAGGAATTGTGGCTGAACCCCCAAACCCCCCTGGTTCCTTCCCCCTCCACAAAATCTCTCCTAAAAAAAACCCTGCTAAAAACAGGGAGCAAAACCCCAAATAAATTCATCTATATCTCTCATGATATTTTCATTTTCGATGGAAATGAGGGCAGGATTGAGTGGATTCAATCACGGAGCCCGTTCCCCTCGGGTCTGGGATGAATTCAGCCCTGGGTGTTGATGTTATTCCAGGATCCCGTGGTTTTCCAGGGAACACAATACAGTGCGTGCCATTCATTATCCCGCCAGTCCCCCAAGAGAAAATGTCAACACACTTCTGCTGGAGAGAGCTAAAACAAATGTTTAATGTGATAAACAACTGCCAGGCCTCAGCCCCCGCTGAAATGTTTAATTCAGAATCACCTCGAGAGCAAACAGGCGCCCGCATGGGAAATCCTGGCAGCGCAGGGAGGAACCTCATCAATTCCCACCAGGAAATCCATCCCGAGCCATTCCAGCGCCCCGCACCCTCCGCGGAGAGCCAGGGCCACATCAAACACACAAATCCTGCCCCAAATTCCCTCCCGCGCCTCAAATCTGTCACAAAACCAGGATCCCTTCAACCACAAACGTTCCATTTTGGTGGAAAACGAGGAATGACGTGAACCGGCACATGGCGACTCCAAACCAAAAGAATTTTGGAACACGCAGGATAAAGCGATTTTAAACTGATGCTTTTCCCCCCGCCCCGAGCGAAAAACTCACGGTTTAAAATAAAAATAATTAAAAAAAAAATAAAAATTAAAAATAGGGGCTTTCAGGCAAAGCTTCTGTTTAAAAATCACCGTCAGCTCCTGAACGCCGCGAGTGTTTTGAAGGCTCCGGCGTGCGCTTGACGTGCGACAGCGGCTGCGGGAGCTGGCATTGTTCCCGGGGTGAGGGATGGAGGAGGGAGGGAGGGACGGGAGGGATGGGAGGGATGGATGATGGATGATGGATGGATGGATGGATGGATGGATGGATGGATGGATGGATGGATGGATGGACAATCGCACCGTGAGCGCTCTCCGCGCTCCAGGCAGGGTTCGGAGCAGGATCGGTTCCGCCACCGTGACCCGGCTCCCCTCGGGACCCCTCTGGGGCCAGGCTCGTGTCACCATCGCGCCCCCCGGAGCCCCCCGCAGCCTCTCGGGGGGAAGAGGAGCCGAAGGCCTGGGTGGTTCCACGGCAGCTCTCGGCTCTCCGGAGCCCTCCCGCGACCCCCGGGCTCCCCCCGGGCTCCCCCCGGGTTCCCCCCGGGCTCCCCCCGGGCTCCCCCCGGCTCGGTGCCCGCAGCGCGGCGGGCGGGATGCGCACCCCGGGCGGCTCTGGGGCTGCTCAGCCGAGGGTCCCCGCTGCCCCCCGACCCATCCCGGCCCCGCTCACCTCCTCATGCCGGCGGGGCCGTCAGCGCAGCCCGGGAGGCCGAGCCGGGCGCCGCATCCTGCGCTGCCGCCCGGACAATGCGGGGCGGCGCGGCGGCCCCGGGGGCTGGGGCCGGGCTGGGGCTGGGGCCGGGGCCGGGGCCGGGGCCGCGGCCGGGGCCTGGGCTGGGGCTGAGCCCCCCGCCCCCCGCCCACCGCCCACTGCCCGCCCCCGGGAGCCGCGGGGCGGAGCGGAGCGGAGCGGCCAGGCCGGGCCATGGCGAGGTGCGGGACAGCGAACGGGGAGGCTGAGAGAGTCCCGGAACGACCCCCGGCACCGCGGCATCCCTGCAGCCCCAGCCCCGGAATCCCTGCAGAGCGAACCCCAAAATCCCTGCAGAGCGAGCCCCGGAATCCCTGCAGAGCGAGCCCCGAAATCCCTGCACCCCGATCCTCGGCATCCCTGCAGCCCCAGCCCCGGAATCCCTGCAGAGCGAGCCCCGAAATCCCTGCAGCCCGAGCCCCGAAATCCCTGCAGCCTGATCCCCGAAACTCCTGCAGCCCCAGCCCCGAAATCCCTGCAGACCGAACCCCAAAATCCCTGCACCCTGATCCCCGAAATCCCTGCAGAGCGAGCCCCGGAATCCCTGCAGCCCGGTCCCCGAAATCCCTGCAGAGCGAGCCCCGAAATCCCTGCAGAGCGAGCCCCGAAATCCCTGCAGAGCGAACCCCGAAATCTCTGCACCCTGATCCCTGAAATCCCTGCAGACCGAGCCCCGGAATTCCTGCACCCCGATCCCGGCACCCCAGCATTCCAGGGCCCATGGATCCCAATCTTCAACCAAACACCCATGAACCCTGACCCCTGACCCCAACACCCCTGACCCCCAACATCCCTGACCCCTGACCCCCAACACCCCTGATCCTTGATCCCAAACATCCCTGACCCCCAACACCCCTGACCCCCAACATCCCTGACCCTGCACCCCAAACATCCCTGATCCCTGATCCCCCAGCTCCTTTCTCCCTTCTCCCTGCACCCCAACATCCCTGACCCCCAACATCCCTGACCCTGCACCCCAACATCCCTGACCCCCAACATCCCTGACCCTGCACCCCAACATCCCTGACCCCCAACATCCCTGACCCCCAACATCCCTGATCCCCGACCCCCAAACATCCCTCCCCTGTCCCCCCAGCTCCTTTCTCCCTTCTCCCTGCACCCCAACATCTCTGACCCCCAACATCTCTGACCCCCAACATCCCTTCCCCTGTCCCCCAACACCCCTGACCCCCAACATCCCTCCCCTGTCCCCCCAACCTCCCTCCCCTGTCCCCCCAACTTCTCCCTGTCCCCCCCAGCTCCTTTCTCCTTTCTCCCTGCACCCCAACACCCCCGACCCCAAACATCTCTGTCCCCCAACATCCCTGACCCTGCACCCCAACATCCCTGACCCTGCACCCCAACATCCCTGATCCCAAACATCCCTGATCCCTGATCCCCAACATCCCTGACCCCCAACATCCCTGACCCTGATCCCCAACATCCCTCCCCTGTCCCCCCAGCTCCTTTCTCCTTTCTCCCTGCACCCCAACATCCCTGACCCCCAACATCTCTGACCCCTGACCCCTGACCCCCAACATCTCTGACCCCCAACATCCCTGACCCCCAACATCCCTCCCCTGTCCCCCAACATCCCTCCCCTGTCCCCCCAGCTCCTTTCTCCCTTCTCCCTGCACCCCAACATCCCTGACCCTGCCCCCCAACCTCCCTCCCCTGTCCCCCCAACTTCTCCCTGTCCCCCCCAGCTCCTTTCTCCTTTCTCCCTGCACCCCAACATCCCTGACCCCTGACCCCCAACATCCCTGACCCTGCACCCCAACATCCCTGACCCCCAACATCCCTTCCCCTGTCCCCCAACATCCCTGACCCCTGCACCCCAACATCCCTGACCCCCAACATCCCTGACCCCCAACATCTCTGACCCCTGACCCCTGATCCCCAACATCCCTTCCCCTGCCCCCCAACCTCCCTCCCCTGTCCCCCCAACTTCTCCCTGTCCCCCTCCCCCGGGGAGCCCCGGGCTGGGGCTCGGAGCGATCCCAAATACCTGGAATATTTTCCTGCTCTTAGTTCACCATGTAAAAATAAAAATAAAAATAAAAATAAAAATAAAAATAAAAATAAAAATAAAAATAAAAATAAATTCTAAATAATAAATATCTAAAATAAATATTAAAAATAACAGCTTTCCCCCAAGGACAGCGCGTCACGGTCACAGCTCCTTTATTGAGGCGTTATCCCTGAAAATTCCTTGGGATCAGGAAAAATTCCTGCTCTTCGGGCCCTAAAATTCCGCTTTTTTGGGTGGGTTTTCCCCAAGAATTCTGCTCTCAGAACCCCTGATCGCTTTTAATCAATCAATCAATCAATCAATCAATTAATTAATCAGCCCAGGCTCCTGGGGGATGGGATCGCATCCAGGATAATTTCCTGATCCCGATGTTGTGCGGTGCTGGGTTTTTAGGGAATATTTTCCTTTCCAGGAGGAATTATAATTATAATTATAATATAATTATAATTATACTTATTCCTGTGCGGGAGCTGCAGGAATCTCTGCTGGAGATTCCAAGCCTTGCTCGGATGGATTCATTCGGAATCCCAGGATCTGAGGATTGGGAATTTGGAACCTCCATGGAGCGATTTTAATCCCAGAGAGCCGTAAAAAAGCAGCAATAAAATCACATTTATTGCGGTTCTGCCTTCACCGAGCACAAAGTGACTTTTATTAAACTGAAAAAGGAGGATTTCTCCTCTCACGGAGTTCAAGCTCACCTCGTTAACCGAGGAAAAGCTAACGATTTATTATTTATTATTGAAATTATTTAAATCATTAAATCAAATTATTTAAATTATTTATTAGTTATTATTTATTAATTATTAATTATGTATTATGTATTATGTATTATTTATTATTTATTGTTTATTATTTAAATTACTTAAATAATTAAATCAAATTATTTAAATTATTTATTATTTATTATTATTTATTATTTGTTATTTATTATTTATTATTTATTATTTAAATTATTAAAATAAATAAATCAGATTATTTAAATTATTTATTATTTATTATTATTTTATTATTTATTATTTGTTATTTATAATATATTATTTATTATTTGTTATTTGTTATTATTTATTATTTATTTATTTATTTATTATTAATTATTTATTATTTATTCATTATTAATTATTATTTATTATTTATTTATTACTATTTATTACTATTTATTATTTGTTATTTGTTATTTATTGTTTATTATTTATTTACTATTTATTATTTATTTGTTATTTATTTGATATTTATTTGTTATTTATTATTTATTATTATTATTTATTATTATTTATTTATTTATTTATTTATTTATTTATTTATTTATTATTTACCATTTATTATTTATTTTAAAAAATATTTATTCTCGTTAATCGCTCCCCGTGATTCCCCTGAAAAAAAATCAACTCCTCCATCCAAATTGTGATTTTTGTTAATTATTGCCGTGCTGGATCAGCGGGAGGAGCCGGCAGCAGAAATCCCTGCTCACATTTTCTCCTCAAAAAACCCCGGGGGTTTTTCTTCTCCCTCGGGGAAGTTGGAATTGCACAGCTCGAGTTGGGATTAAATAAAATAAATAGAATAAATAAAATGTGATCAGCCCGTGGGGTGCCCCAGGTTTGGTTTATTGGGGGTGCCTGAAAGTCAGGAGTGCAGGGATTCAGGGAATAAAAATAGATTTATTTCTATTTATTATGTATTGTATTGCATTGTATTGTATTGTATTGTATTATATTGTATTATATTATATTGTATTGTATTATATTGTATTATATTATATTGTATTAAATTATATTGTATTATATTATATTGTATTATATTGTATTATATTATATTGTATTATATTGTATTATATTATATTGTATTGTATTGTATTGTACTATATTATATTATATTATATTGTATTATATTGTATTATATTGCATTATATTATATTGTATTGTATTATATTGTATTATATTATATTGTATTATATTATATTGTATTGTATTATATTGTACTATATTATATTATATTATATTATATTATATTATATTATATTATATTATATTATATTATATTATATTATATTATATTATATTATATTATATTATATTATATTATATTATATTATATTATATTATATTATATTATATTATATTATATTCACTATATACTATGTAGTATATAGCATATAGCATTTATTATATTATCTATTATTATGATTATTATATATTATATATTATATATCATATATAATATATGATATATTATATATTATATTTCATATTTTATATATTATATATTGTATATTATATATTATATATTTTATATTATATATTATATATTATATATTATATATTTTATATTATATATTATATATCATATATTATATATTATATATTATATATTATATATTATATATTATATATTATATATTATATATTATATATTATATATTATATATTATATATTATATATTATACCCCAGGGACACCGGGACCCCTCCCCAGGCTGGATTCACTGGGGGGTTCAGGGTGTTCAGGGGGGCTCCAGGACCCCTCCCCAGGCTGTTTTTCCCGGGATTTTCGGGGGGTTCAGGGGGGCTCCGGGACCCCTCCCCACGCTGTTTTTCCCGGGATTTTCGGGGTGTTCCTGGTTTTCGGGCGGGGGTTTCTGCTCTCTCCCCTCCCCTGCAGCCCCAGGGGGTTCAGGGGGGTTCCAGGACCCCTCCCCAGGCTGTTTTTCCCAGGATTTTCGGGGGGTTCAGGGGGGTTCCAGGACCCCTCCCCAGGCTGTTTTTCCCAGGATTTTCGGGGGGTTCAGGGGGGTTCCAGGACCCCTCCCCAGGCAGTTTTTCCCGGGATTTTCGGGGGGTTCAGGGTGGGATGGGGGCTCCAGGACCCCTCCCCAGGCTGTTTTTCCCGGGATTTTCGGGGGGTTCAGGGGGGCTCCAGGGATGGGGGCTCCAGGACCCCTCCCCAGGCTGTTTTTCCCGGGATTTCCGGGGGGTTCCTGGTTTTCGGGCGGGGGTTTCTGCTCTCTCCCCTCCCCTGCAGCCCCAGGGGGAGCACAATGAGCTCTTGTTCTCGGTAACCCGAGAAGCTCCAGCCCCGGCGCTTCAATTTGCGGCTCCAGCCCTCCCGCATTCCTCAGCCCCACAAAAGCGGATTTTTATACCCTGGAATGCGCAGCCCTCGTTTCACCGCTCTCCTGGGAGGGAAAATCCCAGATTTTTATACCCCTGGAATGGGGAGCCCAACCCTCACCGCTCTCCTGGGAGGGAAAATTCGAGATTTTTATACTCTGGAATGGGGAGCCCAACCCTCATCGCTCTCCTGGGAGAGAAAATCCCAGATTTTTATACCCTGGGATGCTCAGCCCTCGTTTCACCGCTCTCCCCGAGAGAAAATTCGAGATTTTTATACCCTGGGATGGGGAGCCCAACCCTCATCGCTCTCCCGGGAGAAAATTCGAGATTTTTATACCCTGGAATGGGGAGCCCAACCCTCATCGCTCTCCTGGGAGAGAAAATCCGAGATTTTTATACCCTGGAATGGGGAGCCCTCGTTTCACCGCTCTCCTGGGAGGGAAAATTCGAGATTTTTATACCCCTGGAATGGGGAGCCTTCATCTCACCTCTCTCCTGGGAGGGAAAATCCCAGATTTTTATACCCTGGGATGGGGAGCCCTCGTTTCACTGCTCTCCCCAAGAGAAAATCCGAGATCTTTATACCCTGGAATGCTCAGCCCTCGTTTCACCGCTCTCCTGGGAGAAAAAATTCGAGATTTTTATACTCTGGAATGCTCAGTCCTCGTTTCACCGCTCTCCCCAAGAGAAAATCCGGGATTTTTATACCCTGGAATGGGGAGCCCAACCCTCATCGCTCTCCTGGGAGAGAAAATCCCAGATTTTTATGCCCTGGGATGGGGAGCCTTCATCTCACCGCTCTCCCAAGAGAAAATTCGAGATTTTTATACCCTGGAATGCGCAGCCCTCGTTTCACCGCTCTCCCGGGAGGGAAAATTCGAGATTTTTATACCCTGGAATGGGGAGCCCAACCCTCATCGCTCTCCTGGGAGGGAAAATTCGAGATTTTTATACCCTGGAATGCTCAGTCCTCGTTTCACCGCTCTCCCCGAGAGAAAATTCGAGATTTTTATACCCTGGGATGGGGAGCCCAACCCTCATCGCTCTCCCGGGAGAAAATTCGAGATTTTTATACCCTGGAATGGGGAGCCCAACCCTCATCGCTCTCCTGGGAGAGAAAATCCGAGATTTTTATACCCTGGAATGGGGAGCCTTCATCTCACCGCTCTCCTGGGAGGGAAAATTCGAGATTTTTATACCCTGGAATGCGCAGCCCTCGTTTCACCGCTCTCCTGGGAGGGAAAATCCCAGATTTTTATACCCCTGGAATGGGGAGCCCAACCCTCATCGCTCTCCCCGAGAGAAAATCCCAGATTTTTATACCCTGGAATGCGCAGCCCTCGTTTCACTGCTCTCCTGGGAGGGAAAATTCGAGATTTTTATACCCTGGAATGGGGAGCCTTCATCTCACCGCTCTCCTGGGAGGGAAAATTCGAGATTTTTATACCCTGGGATGGGGAGCCCAACCCTCATCGCTCTCCTGGGAGAGAAAATCCGAGATTTTTATACCCTGGAATGGGGAGCCTTCATCTCACTGCTCTCCTGGAAGAGAAAATCCCAGATTTTTATACCCTGGAATGGGGAGCCCAACCCTCATCGCTCTCCTGGGAGAGAAAATTCGAGATTTTTATACCCTGGGATGAGGAGCCCTCGTTTCACCGCTCTCCTGGGAGAGAAAATCCCAGATTTTTATACCCTGGAATGCTCAGTCCTCGTTTCACCGCTCTCCCCAAGAGAAAATCCGAGATTTTTATACCCTGGGATGGGGAGCCCAACCCTCACCACTCTCCTGGGAGGGAAAATTCGAGATTTTTATACCCTGGAATGGGGAGCCCTCGTTTCACTGCTCTCCTGGGAGGGAAAATTCGAGATTTTTATACCCTGGAATGGGGAGCCCTCGTTTCACCGCTCTCCTGGGAGAGAAAATTCGAGATTTTTATACCCTGGAATGGGGAGCCCAACCCTCATCGCTCTCCCGGGAGAGAAAATCCCAGATTTTTAACGCCTTTCCCCATCACCTGGAGCAGGGGCTGGACAGAATTAAAGGAATTAAAGAACAAAACAGAGATTGACTCAAAAAAACCTTCCAAAGACGCACCCGTTTTTTATTCCCGGGTTTTATTCCCGGGTTTTATTCCCCGGTTTTATTCCCGGTTTTATTCCCGGTTTTATTCCCGGTTTTTATTCCCGGTTTTATTCCGGTTTTTATTCCCGGTTTCATTCCCGGGTTTTATTCCCGGGTTTATTCCCGGGTTTTATTCCCGGGTTTTATTCACTGTTTTTATTCCCGGTTTTTATTCCCGGGTTTTATTCCCAGTTTTATTCCCGGGTTTATTCCCGGTTTTTATTCCCGGGTTTTATTCCCAGTTTTATGCCCGGGTTTTATTCCCGGTTTCATTCCCGGTTTCATTCCCGGTTTTTATTCCCGGGTTTTATTCCCGGTTTCATTCCCGGTTTCATTCCCGGGTTTTATTCCCGGTTTTTATTCCCGGGTTTTATTCCCGGGTTTCATTCCCGGTTTTTATTCCCGGGTTTTATTCCCGGGTTTTATTCCCGAGTTTTATTCCCGGGTTTTATTCCCGGGTTTTATTCCCGGTTTTATTCCCGGTTTTATTCCCGGTTTTTATACCCGTTTTTTATTCCCGGGTTTAATTCCCGGTTTCATTCCCGTTTTTCATTCCCGGTTTTACTTCCGGGTTTTATTCCCGGGTTTATTCCCGGGTTTTATTCCCGGGTTTCATTCCCGGTTTTGAATCCTGGTTCTTATTCCCAGTTTTATTCCCGCGTTTTATTCCCGGTTTTATTCCCGGTTTTATTCCGGTTTTTATTCCCGGTTTCATTTCAGGGTTTTATTCCCGGGTTTTATTCCCGGGTTTATTCCCGGTTTCTATTCCCGGGTTTTATTCCCGGTTTTTATTCCCGGTTTTATTCCCGGTTTTTATTCCCGGTTTTTATTCCCGGGTTTTATTCCCGGGTTTTATTCCCGGGTTTTATTCCCGGTTTCATTCCCGGTTTCATTCCCGGTTTTATTCCCGGGTTTTATTCCCGGTTTTATTCCCGGGTTTAATTCCCGGTTTCTATTCCCGGGTTTTATTCCCGGTTTTTATTCCCGGTTTTATTCCCGGGTTTCATTCCCGGTTTTTATTCCCGGTTTTATTCCCGGTTTTATTCCCGGTTTCATTCCCGGTTTTATTCCCGGTTTTATTCCCGGGTTTTATTCCCGGTTTTATTCCCGGGTTTATTCCCGGTTTCTATTCCCGGGTTTTATTCCCGGGTTTTTATTCCCGCTTTTATTCCCGGTTTTTATTCCCGGGTTTTATTACCGGGTTTTATTCCCTGTTTTATTCCCGGGTTTTATTCCCGGTTTCATTCCCGGTTTTTATTCCCGGTTTTTATTCCCGGTTTTTATACCCGTTTTTTATTCCCGGGTTTAATTCCCGGTTTCTATTCCCGGTTTTATTCCCGGTTTTATTCCCGGTTTCATTCCCGGTTTTATTCCCGGTTTTTATTCCCGGTTTTATTCCCGGTTTTATTCCCGGTTTCTATTCCCGGGTTTTATTCCCGGGTTTTTATTCCCGGTTTTATTCCCGGTTTTTATTCCCTGTTTTATTCCCGGTTTTTATTCCCGGTTTTATTCCCGGTTTTATTCCCGGTTTCATTCCCGGTTTCATTCCCGGTTTTATTCCCGGGTTTTATTCCCGGTTTTTATTCCCGGGTTTTATTCCCGGTTTTTATTCCCGGTTTTTATTCCCGGTTTTATTCCCGGGTTTCATTCCCGGTTTTTATTCCCGGTTTTATTCCCGGTTTTATTCCCGGTTTCATTCCCGGTTTTATTCCCGGTTTTATTCCCGGGTTTTATTCCCGGTTTTATTCCCGGGTTTATTCCCGGTTTCTATTCCCGGGTTTTATTCCCGGGTTTTTATTCCCGCTTTTATTCCCGGTTTTTATTCCCGGGTTTTATTACCGGGTTTTATTCCCTGTTTTATTCCCGGGTTTTATTCCCGGTTTCATTCCCGGTTTTTATTCCCGGTTTTTATTCCCGGTTTTTATACCCGTTTTTTATTCCCGGGTTTAATTCCCGGTTTCTATTCCCGGTTTTATTCCCGGTTTTATTCCCGGTTTCATTCCCGGTTTTATTCCCGGTTTTTATTCCCGGTTTTATTCCCGGTTTTATTCCCGGTTTCTATTCCCGGGTTTTATTCCCGGGTTTTTATTCCCGGTTTTATTCCCGGTTTTTATTCCCTGTTTTATTCCCGGTTTTTATTCCCGGTTTTATTCCCGGTTTTATTCCCGGTTTCATTCCCGGTTTCATTCCCGGTTTTATTCCCGGGTTTTATTCCCGGTTTTTATTCCCGGGTTTTATTCCCGGTTTTTATTCCCGGTTTTTATTCCCGGGTTTTATTCCCGGGTTTTATTCCCGGTTTTTATTCCCGGTTTTATTCCCGGGTTTTATTCCCGGTTTTATTCCCGGGTTTTATTCCCGGTTTTATTCCCGGGTTTTATTCCCGGTTTTTATTCCCGGGTTTTATTCCCTGTTTTATTCCCGGGTTTTATTCCCGGTTTTTATTCCCGGTTTTATTCCCGGGTTTTTATTCCCGCTTTTATTCCCGGTTTTTATTCCCGGGTTTTATTCCCGGTTTTTATTCCCGGGTTTTATTCCCGGTTTTATTCACGGTTTTATTCCCGGTTTTATTCCCGGAGGGAGCCCCGAAGGTTTCGCCGTCCCGCGACCTCCGGCGCCCCCTGGTGGCAGCGGGGGGGACACAGAGGGGACATCGGGGGGACATTGAGGGGACATTGAGGGGACATCGGGGGGACATCGGGGGGACATCGAGGGGACATTGAGGGGACATCGGGGGGACATCGGGGGGACATTGAGGGGACATTGAGGGGACATTGAGGGGACACCGAGGGGAGACCGAGGGGACACCGAGGGGACACCGGGGGGACACGGCCCTGGCACCGCCGCCAGACCCCGAATTCCTCCTCCGTATCCCGGGGGTCTCCCTCCCTTCCCGATATCCCGGGGAATTCCTCATTCCCGATATCCCGGGGAATTCCTCATTCCCGATATCCCGGGGAATTCCTCATTCCCGATATCCCACGGGAATTCCTCAATCCCGATATCCCCGGGAATTCCTCATTCCCGATATCCCGGGGTTCTCCCTCATTCCCGATATCCCGGGGAATTCCTCAATCCCGATATCCCGGGGAATTCCTCAATCCCGATATCCCGGGGAATTCCTCATTCCCGATATCCCGGGGAATTCCTCAATCCCGATATCCCGGGGGTCTCCCTCATTCCCGATATCCCGGGGAATTCCTCGTTCCCGATATCCCGGGGAATTCCTCATTCCCGATATCCCACGGGAATTCCTCAATCCCGATATCCCGGGGGTCTCCCTCATTCCCGATATCCCGGGGAATTCCTCTTTCCCGATATCCCGGGGAATTCCTCACTCCCGATATCCCACGGGAATTCCTCATTCCCGATATCCCGGGGAATTCCTCACTCCCGATATCCCACGGGAATTCCTCATTCCCGATATCCCGGGGAATTCCTCATTCCCGATATCCCGGGGTTGTCCCTCACTCCCGATATCCCCGGGAATTCCTCAATCCCGATATCCCGGGGAATTCCTCATTCCCGATATCCCACGGGAATTCCTCATTCCCGATATCCCACGGGAATTCCTCATTCCCGATATCCCGGGGAATTCCTCACTCCCGATATCCCACGGGAATTCCTCACTCCCGATATCCCGGGGTTCTCCCTCATTCCCGATATCCCGGGGTTGTCCCTCACTCCCGATATCCCCGGGAATTCCTCAATCCCGATATCCCACGGGAATTCCTCATTCCCGATATCCCACGGGAATTCCTCATTCCCGATATCCCGGGGGTCTCCCTCATTCCCGATATCCCACGGGAATTCCTCATTCCCGATATCCCGGGGGTCTCCCTCATTCCCGATATCCCGGGGTTCTCCCTCATTCCCGATATCCCGGGGAATTCCTCATTCCCGATATCCCGGGGAATTCCTCATTCCCGATATCCCACGGGAATTCCTCATTCCCGATATCCCGGGGAATTCCTCAATCCCGATATCCCGGGGGTCTCCCTCATTCCCGATATCCCGGGGATCTCCCTCAATCCCGATATCCCGGGGAATTCCTCATTCCCGATATCCCACGGGAATTCCTCATTCCCGATATCCCGGGGAATTCCTCATTCCCGATATCCCACGGGAATTCCTCATTCCCGATATCCCGGGGAATTCCTCATTCCCGATATCCCACGGGAATTCCTCATTCCCGATATCCCGGGGAATTCCTCACTCCCGATATCCCGGGGAATTCCTCATTCCCGATATCCCACGGGAATTCCTCACTCCCGATATCCCGGGGAATTCCTCAATCCCGATATCCCGGGGAATTCCTCAATCCCGATATCCCGGGGAATTCCTCATTCCCGATATCCCGGGGTTCTCCCTCATTCCCGATATCCCGGGGAATTCCTCATTCCCGATATCCCGGGGAATTCCTCATTCCCGATATCCCGGGGAATTCTTCATTCCCGATATCCCACGGGAATTCCTCATTCCCGATATCCCGGGGTTGTCCCTCATTCCCGATATCCCCGGGAATTCCTCATTCCCGATATCCCGGGGAATTCCTCACTCCCGATATCCCGGGGAATTCCTCATTCCCGATATCCCGGGGAATTCCTCAATCCCGATATCCCGGGGAATTCCTCATTCCCGAAATCCCGGGGTTCTCCCTCATTCCCGATATCCCACGGGAATTCCTCATTCCCGATATCCCGGGGAATTCCTCATTCCCGATATCCCGGGGAATTCCTCAATCCCGATATCCCACGGGAATTCCTCAATCCCGATATCCCACGGGAATTCCTCATTCCCGATATCCCGGGGAATTCCTCATTCCCGATATCCCGGGGAATTCCTCACTCCCGATATCCCGGGGCTCTCCCTCAATCCCGATATCCCACGGGAATTCCTCATTCCCGAAATCCCGGGGTTCTCCCCTCCCCCTCATTATCCATGGGGTCCCACCCCGGCCACGCCCCCTCCCCACTGACCCCGCCCCCTTAATTAACCCCGCCCCGCGCATGCGCATAAAAAGCGCGCGCGGCAGAACGCGGACTCCAACTCCCGTGAACCCCCGCGCGGCGGGCCGGGGGCCGGGCCCCGCGCTGATTGGACGCCGCGGGGCGGTGCCGCGCGCTGATTGGCTGCCGCCGAGGTTTGAACGGGCGCGCGGCGGGCTCCGCCCTCTGCCGGCGGGCGGCGGAGCAGCAGCGCAGCGTGAGCGGGGGGGGGCGCGGCCCGCGGGGATTTGGGGCAATTTGGGGGTCCCGAAGGGGGAATTTGGGGGGCTGAGACCCCCTCGGGGAGCCGGGGGAGCTGGGGAGGGTGCGGCGAGAGGCAGGGAGCCCTGTGGGCCGCGGTGAGGGCAGAGAGGGGAAGGCCGCGGGACGCCTGAGGGGGTGGGGGGGGTCAGGGCCTCCGTGAGGGGCAAGGAGTGAGGGGGGGGGGGCTGGAAATGGGGCTGGGGTCCCTGGGGTGTCAGAAAGTGGGGTCGGGGGGTGTTCTGACCCCTTTAAGGGGGTTCGGGAATGGGGCTGGGGGCTTGGGGGTGGGTGAGGAATGGGGCTGGAGACCCCCAGAGGGGCTGGGGGTCCCTGGGGAGTCAGAAATTGGAGCTGGGGGGGCTCTGAGGGGGCAAAGTGGGGCTGGGGTGTTTGGGAATCTGGGGGGTTTTGGGGGTCTGGGGGGTGTTTGGGAGTCTCTGGTATTGGGATCTCTGGGTTTGGGAGTTTTGGGATCTCTGGGTTTGGGGATTTGGGGGTCTCTGGGTTTGGGGATTTAGGGGTCTCTGGGTTTGGGGGATTTTGGGGTCTCTGGGTTTGGGGGATTTTGGGGTCTCTGGGTTTGGGGGGTTTTGGGCTCTCTGGGTTTGAGGATTTTGGGGACTCTGGGTTTGGGGGATTTTGGGGACTCTGGGTTTGGGGGATTTTGGGGTCTCTGGGTTTGGGAGTTTTGGGGTCTCTGGGTTTGGGGATTTTGGGTTCTCTGGGTTTGGGAGTTTTGGGGTCTCTGGGTTTGGGGATTTTGGGGTCTCTGGGTTTGGGGGATTTTGGGATCTCTGGGTTTGGGAGTTTTGGGGTCTCTGGGTTTGGGAGTTTTGGGGTCTCTGGGTTTGGGGATTTTGGGGTCTCTGGGTTTGGGAGTTTTGGGGTCTCTGGGTTTGGGGATTTTGGGGTCTCTGGGTTTGGGGGATTTTGGGGTCTCTGGGTTTGGGAGTTTTGGGATCTCTGGGTTTGGGGATTTTGGGGTCTCTGGGTTTGGGGGATTTTGGGGTCTCTGGGTTTGGGGGATTTGGGGGTCTCTGGGTTTGGGAGTTTTGGGGTCTCTGGGTTTGAGGATTTTGGGGTCTCTGGGTTTGGGGATTTAGGAGTCTCTGAGTTTAATGTTCTGCAGGTTTGGGGGCCTCTGGGGGTCTCACACCTCCCCTTGCCCCCCCCCAGCCCCTCCTCACATCACAGCCCCTCAGGAGAAGCCCCGGGATGGACGGGAAGGACGGGAAAGATGGGAATGACGGAACCACGGACGGCTGGGCCGGCATCGAGGAGCGCCTGGAGAAGATCCAGGTGAGCCAGGGAGGGGCTGAGCTCTCCTTCCCACGGGAAAACCTCGGGATGCTGCCAGGGAGAACTGGGGAATTCTGCACTGGGGTCCGAAGAAAATCTCTGGGTCCCAATGTGGGATCTCTGTGGGGTTCTGAGCTGCTTCTGGCTCCTTCTTTTCCCAGGAAATGCCCCCTGAGGTGCCCAGTTGTGATCCCAAATCCCTCTTTGATGAGGAGACAGTCCTGGAAGGGCTCAGTTCTGATCCCAAATCCTTTTTTTCCTGTTAGATGTCCTTGGAGGGAGCTCAGTTGTGATCCCAAACCCCCTTTTTTCCCAGGAAACGTCCCCTAAGTTGCCCAATTCTGATCCCAAATCCTTTTTTCCCCATGGAACACCCCTTGAGGTGCCCAGTTGTGATCCCAAACCTCTGTTTTTCCCAGGAAACGTCCCCTAAGTTTCCCAATTCTGATCCCAAATCCCTTTTTTCCCCATTAATTGACTCTGGAGGAACTCAGGTGTGATCCCAAACCCCTTTTTTTCCCGGGAAATGTCCCCTAGGTTGCCCAGTTGTGATCCCAATCCTCTCTTTTCCCCAGGAAAGCCTCGGCAGCCGCTCGGCCCCGCGCTCCCGCCGCGTCCAGCTGTGCGACCGCGCCCTTCGCTCCTGCGTGGCCGAGCTGGCCCGGCCCGGGGGGCTGCCAGCCCACGGCTCCCAGCTGCTGACCCTGGCCCAGGAGGCCACCAACACCTACCTGAGCCTGGTCCCCGACCCCCCTCACCTGTACCTGGAGAGAATCCTGTTCCACGTGCTGCGCAACGCCGCGGGCTGGGCCGGGATCCACACCTGGAGCGCGGCCGAGCTGCTGCGGGAGCGGCTGCGGCGCTGCCGCCGCCGCGACGCCGACTGGGCCGGGGTGACCCGCGGCGCTTTCGGGCTGCTGTGGCGAGCGGCGGCCGAGCTGGCCGGGCCAGAGAGGCCTCGAGAGGAGGGCAGGGCGGTGCTGAGCGCCCGGCTGCGCTCCCTGCGCTTCCTGCTGCTCTTGGAATCGGAGGAGCCGCCGCCGCAACGCTCGCCTCGGGAATCTTTCCGCCCGCCGTTCTTCGCCTCGTGCACCGCCCAGCACACCGCCAGCGCCGCCGCGCTCTACGAGGCACAGAGAGCTCCCTGCCCGCTGTTCCTGGCCAGGCAGCTGCGGGAGCGGCTGCTGGAAGCGCTGTGGGACGAGGCTCGGCGGCCTCCGGATCTCGGCAGTTCCCTGTGCTGCCTGGAGCTCACCCTGGAGTGCTGCCGCCGCCTCTGCAAAGCCCGGCGGCACCGCGAGGCTCTGGACCTGCTGGGGGATTCCAGGGGGTTTTTGGGAGCTGGGAATTCTCTGGGAGCCCCCCTGGAGCTGCTGGAGGCCGGGATCCAGCTCAGCTGGGCGCTGCTCAAAGGCGGGGCCGGGCTCCGAGCCGTGGGATCGGCGTTGTGCCGGGCGGGAGCGGCGCTGGCGGCGGAACCTTCCGGAAGGATTCTGCGGGTGCTGCTGGAGTGCTCCCAGTTTGTGCTGGCGCAGCTCGGGGAGGCGCTGAGGAAGAGCCAGGAGCTGCCCCTCGGCCTCCAGGAGCTTCCTGGGATTTGTGCCTTCTCCCAGGGCCACGGGCGGGCGCTGCGGCAGCTGCTGGCCCAGGTGAGGAGGAGGAGGAGGAGGAGCAGCTCTGGGATCAGGATTTCCTGGGATCAGGATTCCCTGGAATCCTGGAGGTCCCAGCCCTGGCAGCAGCTCCTGGACTTTGGGGAATCCCAAATCCCGCTTTTCCCTTTCCCAGAGCCATCCCAGTAGGAGCTCCTGGAGTTGCTGAACCTCCAGATCCCTCTTTCCCTATTCCCAGCATTCCCAAATCCCATTTTTCCCATTCCCAGGGTCCATTCCCTGACCCCATTCCCAAATCCCATTTTTCCCATTCCCAGGGTCCATTCCCTGACCCCATTCCCAAATCCCATTTTTCCCATTCCCTGACCCCATTCCCTGACCCCATTCCCTGACCCCATTCCCTGACCCCATTCCTTGACCCCATTCCCAAATCCCATTTTTCCCATTCCCTGACCCCATTCCCTGACCCCATTCCCTGACCCCATTCCCTGACCCCATTCCCAAATCCCGTTTTTCCCATTCCCTGACCCCATTCCCAAATCCCGTTTTTCCCATTCCCAGGGTCCATTCCCTGACCCCATTCCCAAATCCCGTTTTTCCCATTCCCAGGTCCCTCCTGACTCCATCCAGGAGCAGGTGATGGTGAAGCAGCTGCTGTTCCACAGCCTCCAGCTCTTCTCCAACGCCATCCACGAGATATTCCAGCGCTCCCAGGTATCCCAGGGAACGGATCCAGGTCCTTCAGGGGGCTGGGAGCCTCTCCCGTGGGATGTGGGGCTGGAATGTTGGGATTGAGTCACCCTGAAAAGGTTCTGGGGGTTCTGGAAGCTTCTCCCATGGAATGTGGGGCTGGAATTTTGGGGTTGAGGTGCCCTGAGGGGTTCTGGAAGCTTCTCCCGTGGGATGTGGGGCTGGAATTTTGGGGTTGAGTCGCCCTGAAAAGGTTCTGGGGGTTCTGGAAGCTTCTCCCGTGGGATTTGGGGCTGGAATGTTGGGGTTGAGTCACCCTGAAAAGGTTCTGGGGGTTCTGGAAGCTTCTCCCATGGAATGTGGGGCTGGAATTTTGGGGTTGAGGTGCCCTGAGGGGTTCTGGAAACTTCTCCCATGAGATGTGGGGCTGGAATTTTGGGATTGAGTCACCCTGAAAAGGTTCTGGGGGTTCTGGAAGCTTCTCCCGTGGGATGTGGGGCTGGAATGTTGGGGTTGAGTCACCCTGAAAAGGTTCTGGGGGTTCTGGAAGCTTCTCCCGTGGGATGTGGGGCTGGAATTTTGGGATTGAGGTGCCCTGAGGGGTTCTGGAAGCTTCTCCCGTGGGATGTGGGGCTGGAATGTTGGGTGTGTGGGACCTTGGAACGTCCCCTGTGGGTCTGGGGTCCCGGCTGAGCCCCGGGGTCCCCGCAGCCCTCGGGGTGGCCGGAGCTGCCGCAGGTGACCGGGAGCTGTGTCCGGAGCGTCACCTGGATGCTGGAGGGGCTGGAGGGGCTGCCCGAGGCCGAGAGCGGCAAATTCCTCGATGTCACCGGTCAGTGGCACCCCCTGTCCCTGTCCCCAGTGGTCAGTGGCACCCCCTGTCCCCATCCCCAGTGGTCAGTGGCACCCCCTGTCCCTGTCCCCAGTGGTCAGTGGCACCCCCTGTCCCTGTCCCCAGTGGTCAGTGGCACCCCCTGTCCCTGTCCCCAGTGGTCAGTGGCACCCCCTGTCCCTGTCCCCAGTGGTCAGTGGCACCCCCAGGGCTCTGTCCCCATCCTGGCTGTCCAGGGGTCACTCCATGTCTGGGGGTTTGGGGTCACTCTGTGTCCAGGGGTCACTCTGTGTCCGGGGATTGGGGGTCACTCCAGGGGTTTGGGGTCACTCTGTGTCCAGGGGTCACTCTGTGTCCAGGGGTTTGGGGTCACTCTGTGTCCAGGGGTTTGGGGTCACTCCATGTCCAGGGGTCACTCTGTGTCCGGGGGTTTGGGGTCACTCTGTGTCCAGGGGTCACTCTGTGTCCGGGTGTTGGGGTCACTCTGTGTCTGGGGGTTTGGGGTCACTCCGTGTCTGGGGGTTGGGGTCACTCTGTGTCCAGGGGTCACTCTGTGTCCAGGGGTCACTCTGTGTCCGGGGTTTGGGGTCACTCTGTGTCCAGGGGTCACTCCATGTCCAGGGGTCACTCCGTGTCCGGGGTTTGGGGTCACTCTGTGTCCAGGGGTTGGGGTCACTCTGTGTCCAGGGGTCACTCCGTGTCCGGGGATTGGGGTCACTCCGTGTCCGGGGTTTGGGGTCACTCCGTGTCCCCCAATCCCATCGGTCACTCCGGCCCCTCCGGACACAGCTGTGGCCACCTTCCGCCTGGGCCAGGCCTTCCTGAGCCGGAACGTTCCGGAAGCGGCCGGAGCCGTGTGCGAGCCCTTCTGCCGGGCAGTGCTGACCAGCCACGGCTACGGCCGGCCCGGAGTCACCCCTGAGCGGGTACTGGGAGTACTGGGAGTACTGGGATGGGGCACTGGGGGTACTGGGATGGGGTGGTGGGGTACAGGGATGGGTTATGGGGTCACTGGGAGGGGTTATGGGGTCACTGGGATCTCTGGGATGGTTTATGGGGTCACTGGGATGGGTTATGGGGTCACTGGGATGGGTTATGGGGTCACTGGGATGGGTTATGGGGTCACTGGGGTCACTGGGATGGGTTATGGGGTCACTGGGATGGGTTATGGGGTCACTGGGATGGGGCACTGGGGTCACTGGGATGGGTTATGGGGTCTCTGGGATGGGTTATGGGGTCACTGGGATGGGTTATGGGGTCACTGGGATGGGTTATGGGGTCACTGGGATCGCTGGGATGGGTTATGGGGTCAATGGGATGGGTTATGGGGTCACTGGGATGGTTTATGGGATCACTGGGATCAGTGGGATGGGTTATGGGGTCAATGGGATGGGTTTTGGGGTCACTGGGATGGGTTATGGGGTCACTGGGATCGCTGGGATGGGTTATGGGGTCAGTGGGATGGGTTATGGGGTCACTGGGATCAGTGGGATGGGTTATGGGGTCTCTGGGATGGGTTATGGGGTCAGTGGGATGGGTTATGGGGTCAATGGGATGGGTTATGGGGTCACTGGGATGGGTTATGGGGTCACTGGGATTGCTGGGATGGGTTATGGGGTCACTGGGATGGTTTATGGGATCACTGGGAGCACTGGGATGGTTTATGGGATCACTGGGATGGGTTATGGGGTCAGTGGGATGGGTTATGGGGTAATGGGATGGTTTATGGAGTCACTGGGATGGTTTATGGGATCACTGGATCACTGGGATGGTTTATGGGATCACTGGGATGGTTTATGGGATCTCTGGGATGGTTTATGGGGTAATGGGATGGTTTATGGGATCACTGGGATGGTTTATGGGGTCACTGGGATGGTTTATGGGATCACTGGGACCTCTGGGATGGTTTATGGGATCTCTGGGATGGTTTATGGGGTAATGGGATGGTTTATGGGATCACTGGTATGGTTTATGGGATCTCTGGGATGGTTTATGGGATCTCTGGGATGGTTTATGGGGTCACTGGGATGGTTTATGGGATCTCTGGGATCACTGGGATGGTTTATGGGGTCTCTGGGATGGTTTGTGGGATCCTGGATCCCGACACCGTTCCCGCAGCTCCACCGGTGTTTCCGGCTGTGGGTGGAGAGCTGGCGCTGCCGGCAGCGGGAGCGGCGGGCGCTGGACGCTGTGGCCCAGTGGCTGCTGGCCCTGGGGACACATTCCCAGCATGGACAGGTAATTCCTGGGATTGGGGACATTCCTGGGGATCAGGGACACATTCCCAGCATGGACAGGTAATTCCTGGGATTGGGGACATTCCTGGGATTGGGGACACATTCCTGGGATTGGGGACATTCCCAGGGATCAGGGACACATTCCTGGGATCAGGGACACATTCCTGGGATCAGGGACACATTCCCAGCATGGCCAGGTAATTCCTGGGGTTGGGGACATTCCTGGGATCAGGGACACATTCCTGGGATCAGGGACACATTCCTGGGGATCAGGGACACATTCCTGGGGATCAGGGACACATTCCTGGGGATCAGGGACACATTCCTGGGATCAGGGACACATTCCTGGGATTGGTGACACATTCCTGGGATCAGGGACACATTCCTGGGATTAGTGACACATTCCCGGGGATCAGGGACACATTCCCAGCATGGACAGGTTATTCCCAGAGATCAGGGACACATTCCTGGGGACTGGTGACCCATTCCCGGGGACTGGTGACCCATTCCCGGGGATTGCTGACCCATTCCCGGGGATTGGTGACCCATTCCCGGGGACTGGTGACACATTCCCGGGGATTGGTGACCCATTCCCGGGGATTGGTGACCCATTCCCAGGGATTGGTGACCCATTCCCGGGGATTGGTGACCCATTCCCAGGGATTGGTGACCCATTCCCGGCATTCCCAGCCCTTCCCAGCCCCGCTGGCCGAGCCGGTGGCGCTCTGGGCCAGGATCAAAACGGAGGCGGCCAAACGGGGAGCGGAGGAGCTGCGGCTGTGGTGAGGGAGCTGGGAATGGGGAATTGGGAATGGGGGAATTGGGAATGGGGGATTGGGAATGGGGGAATGGGAATGGGGAACTGGGAATGGGGGACTGGGAATGGGGGACTGGGAATGGGGGATTGGGAATGGGGGATTGGGAATGGGGGATTGGGAATGGGGGAATGGGAATGGGGGATTGGGAATGGGGGATTGGGAATGGGGGACTGGGAATGGGGGAATGGGGGATTGGGAATGGGGGATTGGGAATGGGGGATTGGGATGGGGGATTGGGAATGGGGGATTGGGAATGGGGGATTGGGAATGGGGAACTGGGAATGGGGAACTGGGAATGGGGGATTGGGATGGGGGAATGGGAATGGGGAATTCGGAGGGGAGGATTGGGATAAGGAGAATGGGGTGGGAGGGATTGGAGGGATGGGATGAGGGGGTTTGGATTGGAGGGATTGGGATGGGGAATTGGGATTGGAGGGATGAGGGATCAGAATTGGGATAGGAGGGATGGGATTGGGGATCAGGATTGGGACAGGAGGGATGGGATGAGGGGGTTTGGATTGGAGGGATTGGGATGGGGAATTGGGATTGGAAGAATGGGGGGATTGGGATGGGATGGAGAATTGGGACAGGAGGGATGGGATGGGGGATTGGGATAGGAGGGATGGGATGGGGATCAGGATTGGGATTGGGATAGGAGGGATGGGGTGGGGAATTGGGACAGGAGGGATGGGATGGGGGATTGGGATTGGAGGGATGGGGGATCAGGATTGGGATAGGAGGGATGGGATGGGGATTTGGGATTGGGACAGGAGGGATGGGATGGGGATTTGGATTGGGACAGGAGGGATGGGATGGAGATTTGGGATGGGATGGAGATTTGGGATGGGATGGAGATTTGGGATGGGATCCCGTCCCCCCTCACCTCCCGCTCCGTCCCCGCTGGCAGGACCCTGCGGGATGCCCTGGATTCCCATTCCCATTCCCGGCTCCTGCCCGGGGCCGCCGTGCCGGGGCTGCTCCTGGCCGAGCTCCGCGCCTACAAATCCCTGCGGAGCCCCACGGCAGCCGAGCGCTACGGGGTGATCTGTGACCTGCTGGGAACGGGGGATCCCGAGGGAACGGGGGATCCCGAGGGAACGGTGGATCCCGAGGGAATGGTGGATCCCGAGGGAATGGCGGATCCCGGCCGGAGCCTGCCCAGGGCGGTGGCGCTGCTGGAGCTGGCGCAGCTGCTCTGCAGCCACAGCTTCGCCCCCCACACTGACTGGTGGGTGCCCAAATCCCAGCCCACATCCCAAATCCCAGCCCACATCCCAAATCCCAGCCCACATCCCAAATCCCATCCCAAATCCCATCCTGTCCTTGTTCCCATCCCAAATCCCATCCCAGATCCCACTGATCCCATCCCAAATCCCATCTCAGATCCCATCCCGTCCTGTCCCTGTTCCCATCCCAAATCCCACCCCATCCTATTGATCCCATCCCTGATCCCCATCCCAATCTCTCATCCCCATCCCATCCCAGTCCTGATCCCATTCCTGATCCTGTTCCTCCATCCCAATCCCAATCCCAGTCCCAAATCCCATTTCCCCATCCCAATCCCCCCATCCCATTCCCCAACCCCATTCCTGGGATTTTGGGAGCCATTCCCGTTATTTTGGGGTTGATTCCCGGGATTTTTGGAATCCCTGTCCCTGCAGCTCCGCCCTGGACGCCATCCAGGAGTCCCTGAGGCTGCTGGAGGCGCTGGCCCAGAATTCCCAAGCCCAGAATTCCCAAATCCGGGATCAGCTCCTGGACGAGCGCGCCCAGGCCCTGCTCTGGCTCCACATCTGCACCCTGGAGGCCCTCATGGAAAAGGTGGGTGGGATTTTCCCGGGATTTTGGGGAATCCTGGAGTTCCCAGCTCATCCCAAACCCTTCCCAGGGTGATTTTCCCGGGATTTTGCGGAATCCTGGAGTTCCCAGCTCATCCCAAACCCTTCCCAGGGTGATTTTCCCGGGATTTTGGGGAATCCTGGAGTTCCCAGCTCATCCCAAACCCTTCCCAGGGTGATTTTCCTGGGATTTTGGGGAAATCCTGGAGTTCCCAGCTCATCCCAAACCCTTCCCAGGATGATTTTCCCAGGATTTTGGGGAATCCTGGAGTTCCTGCATGTCCCAAACCCACTCAGATCCTCAAACTCTTCCCAGGATGATTTTCCTAGGATTTTAGGAAAATCCTGGCGTTCCCAGCTCATCCCAAACCCTTCCCAGGATGATTTTCCTGGGATTTTGGGGAATCCTGGAGTTCCCAGCTCATCCCAAACCCTTCCCAGGATGATTTTCCCAGGATTTTGGGGAATCCTGGAGTTCCTGTGTGTCCCAAACCCTTCCCAGGGTGATTTTCCCGGGATTTTGGGGAATCCTGGCATTCCCAGCTCATCCCAAACCCTTCCCGGGGTGATTTTCCTGGGATTTTGGGGAATCCTGGAGTTCCTGCATGTCTCAAACCCTTCCCAGGATGATTTTCCCAGGATTTTGTGGAATCCTGGAGTTCCTGTGTGTCCCAAACCCACTCAGATCCTCAAACCCTTCCCAGGATGATTTTCCTGGGATTTTGGGGAATCCTGGCATTCCCAGCTCATCCCAAACCCTTCCCAGGATGATTTTCCTGGGATTTTAGGGAATCCTGGAGTTCCTGCATGTCCCAAACCCTTCCCAGGGTGATTTTCCCAGGATTTTGGGGAATCCTGGAGTTCCCATCTCATCCCAAACCCACTCAGATCCTCAAACCCTTCCCAGGATGATTTTCCTGGGATTTTGGGGAATCCTGGCATTCCCAGCTCATCCCAAACCCTTCCCAGGGTGATTTTCCCGGGATTTTGGGGAATCCTGGAGTTCCCAGCTCATCCCAAACCCTTCCCAGGATGATTTTCCCGGGATTTTGGGGAATCCTGGAGTTCCCAGCTCATCCCAAACCCTTCCTAGGATGATTTTCCTGGGATTTTGGGGAATCCTGGCATTCCCAGCTCATCCCAAACCCTTCCCGGGGTGCGATTTTCCTGGGATTTTGGGGATTTTGGGACACTCGACTTTCCCAGGGTGGTTTTCCCGGGATTTTGGGGATTCCCAGCATCCCCAATCCCCTCCCCACATCGTTCCCTCCCCAGAGCGTGGCTCGGGAGCGGCGCGGGCGGCGCCGGAACGCGGAGCTGCCGGATGGATCCGAGGGGAGCGCGGGAGAGCGGCCGGAGCCGCGGGATGGGATCCGCTGCAGCCTCAGCTCCGACAGCGGTGAGGGATTCCTGGGATCAGGGATCCCTGGGATCGGGGATTCCTGGGATCGGGGATTCCCGGGATCGGGGATTCCTGGGATGGGGGAATTCCTGGGATCGGGGATTCCCGGGATCGGGGATTCCTGGGATCGGGGATTCCCGGGATCGGGGATTCCTGGGGTCGGGGATTCCCGGGATCGGGGATTCCCGGGATGGGGGATTCCTGGGATGGGGGATTCCTGGGATGGGGGAGTCCCGGGGTCGGGGATTCCCAGGATTGGGGATTCCCGGGATGGGGGATTCCCGGGATGGGGGATTCCTGGGATGGGGGAGTCCCGGGGTCGGGGATTCCCGGGGTCGGGGATTCCCGGGATCGGGGATTCCCGGGATGGGGGATTCCTGGGATGGGGGATTCCTGGGATGGGGGATTCCTGGGATGGGGGAGTCCCGGGGTCGGGGAGTCCCGGGATGGGGGATTCCCTGGATGGGGGATTCCCGGGATCGGGGATTCCTCGGATTGGGGAGTCCTGGGATTGGGGATTCCCAGAATCAGAGAGAGATTCCCGGGATCAGGGATTCCTGGGATCAGGGATTCCCAGGATCAGGGATTCCTGGATTGAGGATTCCAGGGATCAGGGATTCCTGGGATTGGCCATTCCCAGGATTATGGATTCCTGGGATTGGGGATTCCCAGAATCAGAGAGAGATTCCCAGGATCAGGGATTCCCGGGATCAGGGATTCCTGGGATTGGGGATTTCCGGGATCAGGGATTCCTGGGATTGGCCATTCCCAGGATCAGGGATTCCCGGGATCAGAGAGAGATTCCCGGGATCAGGGATTCCTGGGATCGGGGATTCCCAGGATCAGGGATTCCAGGGATCGGGGATTCCCAGGATCAGGGATTCCCAGGATCAGGGATTCCCGGGATCAGCCATTCCCGGGATCACTGAGGGGATTTTGGGATGAGCGAGGCCTCTGGAAAGTCGGGAAAAGCTTTTCCAGCACCAGCACCGAGCTTTCCCGGGAAGCACCACGACTTTCCCGGGATGATCCCACTTTGGGAAGAGCTTTTTCCCAGGATGATCCCACTTTGGGAAGAGCTTTTTCCCAGGATGATCCCGCTTTGGGAAGAGCTTTTCCCTGGGATGATCCCGCTTTGGGAAGAGCTTTCTCCTGGGATGATCCCTCTTTGGGATGATCCCCCTTTGGGAAGAGCTTTTTCCCGGGATGATCCCGCTTTGGGATGATCCCGCTTTGGGATGATCCCGCTTTGGGATGATCCCACTTTGGGAAGAGCTTTTTCCCAGGATTTCCCACTTTGGGAAGAGCTTTTTCCCGGGATTTCCCGCTTTGGGAAGAGCTTTTTCCTGGGATGATCCCGCTTTGGGAAGAGCTTTTTCCCGGGATTTCCCGCTTTGGGAAGAGCTTTTTCCCAGGATTTCCCACTTTGGGAAGAGCTTTTTCCCGGGATTTCCTGCTTTGGGAAGAGCTTTTTCCCGGGATTTCCCGCTTTGGGAAGAGCTTTTTCCCGGGATTTCCCGCTTTGGGAAGAGCTTTTTCCCGGGATTTCCCGCTTTGGGAAGAGCTTTTTCCCAGGATGATCCTGCTTTGGGAAGAGCTTTTTCCCAGGATGATCCCGCTTTGGGATGATCCCGCTTTGGGAAGAGCTTTTTCCCAGGATGATCCCGCTTTGGGATGATCCCGCTTTGGGATGAGCTTTTTCCCGGGATTTCCCACTTTGGGAAGAGCTTTTTCCCGGGATGATCCCGCTTTGGGAAGAGCTTTTTCCCTGGATTTCCCGCTTTGGGAAGAGCTTTTTCCCTGGATTTCTCCCCCTGCAGCTCTCTCCAAACCCTTGGACGGAGCCGTTTCCCTGTGGGAGCAGCTGCTGCAGAATCCCGGGATTCCGGCGCTGCGCAGCCCGGAGCAGAGCGTGGGCTCCCTGCAGCTGCTGGCCGCGCTCTTCCTCATCCAGGGAAAGGTGATCCCAAATTCCCCGGGATCCCCGGGAGAGAGGGAGGGAGTTCGGGGTGGGGAGGGAGAGGGAAAAAGTTTGGGGTGAGGAAGAGGAAGGGAGAGAGTTTTGGGATGAAGGGAGAGAGGGAAAAGGGTTGGGATGAGGAGGAGGAGGGAGGGGATTTGGGATGAAGGGAGAGAGGGAAAAGGTTTGGGATGAGGAGGAGGAGGGAGGGAATTCAGGGATGAAGAGGAGGGAGGGAAAAGGGTTGGGATGAGGAGGAAGAGGGAGGGAATTTGGGATGAAGGGAGAGAGGGAAAAGGGTTGGGATGTGGAGGAAGAGGGAGGGGATTTGGGATGAAGAGGAGGGAATTTAGGGATGAAGAAGGAGAGAGTTTAGGATGAGGAGGAGGAGGGAATTTGGGATGAGGAAGAGGAGGGAATTTGGGATGAAGAGGAGGGAGGGAAAAGGTTTGGGATGAGGAGGAAGAGGAAGGGAATTCAGGGATGAAGAGGAGAGAATTTGGGATGAGGAAGAGAAAGAGAGAGGGAGTTGAGGATGAGGAGGAAGAGGGAATTTGGGATGAAGGGAGAGAGAGAAAAGGTTTGGGATGAGGAGGAGGAGGGAGGGAATTCAGGGATGAAGAGGAGGGAATTTAGGGATGAAGAAGGAGAGAGTTTAGGATGAGGAGGAGGAGGGAATTTGGGATGAGGAAGAGGAGGGAATTTGGGATGAAGAGGAGGGAGGGAAAAGGTTTGGGATGAGGAGGAGGAGGGAATTTGGGATGAAGAGGAGGGAGGGAAAAGGTTTGGGATGAGGAGGAAGAGGAAGGGAATTCAGGGATGAAGAGGAGAGAATTTGGGATGAGGAAGAGAAAGAGAGAGGGAGTTGAGGATGAGGAGGAAGAGGGAATTTGGGATGAAGGGAGAGAGAGAAAAGGTTTGGGATGAGGAGGAGGAGGGAGGGAATTCAGGGATGAAGAGGAGGGAATTTAGGGATGAAGAAGGAGAGAGTTTAGGATGAGGAGGAGGAGGGAATTTGGGATGAGGAAGAGGAGGGAATTTGGGATGAAGAGGAGGGAGGGAAAAGGTTTGGGATGAGGAGGAGGAGGGAATTTGGGATGAAGAGGAGGGAGGGAAAAGGTTTGGGATGAGGAGGAAGAGGGAGGGAATTCAGGGATGAAGAGGAGGGAATTTAGGGATGAAGAAGGAGAGAGTTTAGGATGAGGAGGAGGAGGGAATTTGGGATGAGGAAGAGGAGGGAATTTGGGATGAAGAGGAGGGAGGGAAAAGGGTTGGGATGAGGAGGAGGAGGGAGGGAATTCAGGGATGAAGAGAAGATAAGAGAATTTGGGATGAGGAAGAGAAAGAGAGAGGGAGTTGAGGATGAGGAGGAAGAGGGAATTTGGGATGAAGGGAGAGAGAGAAAAGGTTTGGGATGAGGAGGAGGAGGGAGGGAATTTAGGGATGAAGCAGGAGGGAGTTCAGGATGAGGAGGAAGAGGGAGGGAATTCAGGGATGAAGAGGAGGGAATTTGGGATGAGGAAGAGGGAATTTAGGGATGAAGAAGGAGGAAGTTTGGGATGATGAAGAGGAGGGAATTTGGGATGAGGAAGAGAAAGAGAGAGGGAGTTGAGGATGAGGAGGAAGAGGGAATTTGGGATGAGGAAAAGGGAGGGAAAAAGCTTGGGATGAAGAGAAGGGAGGGAATTTGGGGATGAAGAGGAGGGAATTTGGGATGAGGAAGAGAGGGAATTCAGGATGAGGAGGAAGAGGGAGGGAATTCAGGGATGAAGAGCAGGCAGGGAAATTTGGGATATGGAGGAGGAAATTTAGGGATGAGGAAGAGGGAATTTAGGGATGAAGAAGGAGGGAGTTTGGGATGAGGAAGAGGAAGGTGAAAGATTTGGGATGAGGATGAAGAAGAGGTAGTTTGGGATGAGGAGGAGGAAGAGGAGGGAATTTGGGATGAGGAGAAGAGAATTTAGGGATGAAGAAGGAAGGAGTTTGGGATGAGGATGAAGAGGAGGGAGTTTGGGATGAGGAAGATGAAGAGGAGGGAGTTTGGGATGAGGATGAAGAGGAGGGAGTTTGGGATGAGGAAGATGAAGAGGAGGGAGTTTGGGATGAGGATGAAGAGGAGGGAGTTTGGGATGAGGAGAAGGGAATTTAGGGATGAAGAAGGAAGGAGTTTGGGATGAGGATGAAGAAGGAAGGAATTTGGGATGAGGAAGATGAAGAGGAGGGAGTTTGGGATGAGGAGAAGGGAATTTAGGGATGAAGAAGGAAGGAGTTTGGGATGAGGAAGAGGAAAGTGAAAGATTTGGGATGAGGATGAAGAAGAGGGAGTTTGGGATGAGGAGGAGGAAGAGGAGGGAATTTGGGATGAGGAAGAGGGAATTTAGGGATGAAGAAGGAAGGAGTTTGGGATGAGGATGAAGAGGATGGAGTTTGAGATGAGGATGAAGAGGAGGGAGTTTGGGATGAGGATGAAGAGGAGGGAGTTTGGGATGAGGAAGATGAAGAGAATGGAGTTTGGGATGAGTATGAAGAGGAGGGAGTTTGGGATGAGGAGAAGGGAATTTAGGGATGAAGAAGGAAGGAGTTTGGGATGAGGATGAAGAAGGAAGGAGTTTGGGATGAGGATGAAGAGGAGGGAGTTTGGGATGAAGAACAGGGAATTTAGGGATGAAGAAGGAAGGAATTTGGGATGAGGATGAAGAGGATGGAGTTTGGGATGAGGAAGATGAAGAGGAGGGCCAGGTTTTGCCGGAACTTTATCCAGGGATTTCCCTGCAGCCCCTGCAGGCCCTGCGGGCCCTGCGCCTGCTCCGATCCCTGTGCCGGAGGCTCGGGGATGGACCCGGAGCTGCCGAGGCCCTGAGCCAGATGTGCCGGATCCTGCTGCAGCTGGAATGTCCTGGCCACGCCCAGGTAACCGGGAATGTGGGAATGGGAATGTGGGAATGGGATCTGGGAATGGGATCTGGGAATGTGGGAATGGGATCTGGGAATGGGATCTGGGAATCTGGGAATGGGGTCTGGGAATGTCCTGGCCACGCCCAGGTAACCGGGAATGTGGGAATGGGATCTGGAATTCTGGGAATGGGATCTGGGAATCTGTGAATGGGATCTGGGAATGGGAGCTGGGAATCTGGGAATGGGATCTGGGAATGTCCTGGCCACGCCCAGGTAACCGGGAATGTGGGAATGGGAATGTGGGAATGGGATCTGGGAATGGGATCTGGGGATCTGGGAATGGGATCTGGGAATGGGATCTGGGAATGTCCTGGCCACGCCCAGGTAACCGGGAATGTGGGAATGGGATCTGGGAATGGGATCTGGGGATCTGGGAATGGGATCTGGGGATCTGGGAATGGGATCTGGGAATGTCCTGGCCACGCCCAGGTAACCAGGAATGGGAGCTGGGAATGTGGGAGTGGGATCTGGGAATCTGGGAATGGGATCTGGGGATCTGGGAATGGGATCTGGGGATCTGGGAATGGGGTCTGGGAATGTCCTGGCCACGCCCAGGTAACCGGGAATGGGAGCTGGGAATCTGGGAATGGGATCTGGGGATCTGGGAAGGGGCTCCAGAATTCTGGGAATGGGCTCTGGAAGTCTGGGAATGCAGTCCTGAAATCCAGAAATGTGCTTCCCAAACCTGGGGAAATCTGGGAATGTCCTGTCCAGGCCCAAAGAAAAAAAACAGGATGAGGGAACTCCAGGATTTCCCAAAATCCCGGGAAAATCCCCCTGGGGATGGGCTTTGGGTGCTGATCCAGGTCTGGCATTCCCAGGTTTTCCTGGAAGAGTTGGAATCGTGCCTGGAGGAGGAGGAGGAAGGCAGCGACGATTCCCGGCTGCTCCTGCGCCATTCCCGGCTCCTGCTGCGCAGCCACCTCTGCTGCCTCCAGAACCAGGCAAAAACGGGATTTTCCCAAAAAAAAATTGGGATTTGGGATGGGGGAGCCCCTGGGATTTCCCAAATCCCGGTTTTCCAGGCAGAGCAGGGCGTGGCTCCGCTGCTGGAAGGGGATTGGGATGATGGGAGCACCCCCTGTGGTCACTAAAATCCTGGATTTCCCCGGATTTTTCCTGGATTTCTTTCCCAACTTTCTCCCTTTTTTTCTCCCTTTTTTTCTCTGTGTTTTTTCCCCATTTTTTCCCCATTTTTTCCCCATTTTTTCCCCATTTTTCCCCATTTTTCCCCATTTTTTCCCATTTTTTCCCCATTTTTTCCCCATTTTTTCCCCATTTTTTCCCCATTTTTTCCCCATTTTTTCCCCATTTTTTTCCCCATTTTTTCCCCATTTTTTCCCCATTTTTTCCCCATTTTTTCCCCATTTTTTCCCCATTTTTTCCCCATTTTCTCCCCATTTTTCCCCATTTTTTCCCATTTTTTCCCTGTTTTTTCCCATTTTTTCCCCATTTCTCCCCATTTCTCCCAATTTCTCCCCATTTTCCCATGTTTTCCCGGAATTCCCGCCATTCCCAGGTTCCCGAGGGTGTCTCCCTGCTGTAGGAAGGGGATTGGGGTGGGGGAATGGGATAAAAGGACTGGGATGATGGGATGGGAGCACCCCCTGTGCTCACTAAATCCCATTTTTTCCCCATTTCTCCCCATTTTTTCCCATGTTTTTCCCCATTTTCCCCATTTTCCCGGAATTCCCGCCATTCCCAGGTTCCCTAGGCCGTCTCCCTGCTGCTGGAAGGGGATTGGGATGAGGGAATGGGATAAGAGAGCTGGGATGATGGGATGGGAGCACCCCCTGTGCTCACTAAATCCCATTTTTTCCCCATTTCTCCCCATTTTCCCATGTTTTTCCCCATTTTCCCGGAATTCCCGCCATTCCCAGGTTCCCGAGGGTGTCTCCCTGCTGCTGGAAGGGGACTGGGATAAAAGGACTGGGATGATGGGATGGGAGCACCCCTTGTGCTCACTAAATCCCGTTTTTTTCCCATTTTTTCCCTTTTTCTCCCCATTTTCCCAGAATTCCCCCCATTCCCAGGTTCCCAAGGGTGTCTCCCTGCTGTAGGAAGGGGATTGGGATGGGGGAATGGGATAAAAGAGCTGGGAGCACCCCCTGTGCTCCCTAAATCCCATTTTTCCCCCATTTTTCCCCCATTTTCCCCCATTTTCCCCCATTTTTTCCCCATTTCTCCCCATTTTCCCATGTTTTTCCCCATTTTCCCGGAATTCCCGCCATTCCCAGGTTCCTGAGGCCGTCTCCCTGCTGCTGGAAGGGGAATGGGATAAAAGGGCTGGGATGATGGGATTGGGGTGGGGAATGGGATAACAGGATTGGGATGGGAACACCCCCTGTGCTCACTAAATCCCGTTTTTTTCCCATTTTTTCCCCATTTCTCTCCCATTTTCTCCCCATTTCCCCCCATTTTCCCCCCATTTTCCCCCCATTTTCCCCCCATTTTCCCTCCATTTTCCCCCCATTTCTCCCCATTTCTCCCCATTTCTCCCCGTTTTTCCCATTTTCTCCCCATTTCCCCCCATTTCTCCCCTGTTTTTTCCCTGTTTTCTCCCCATTTTCTCCCCATTTTCTCCCCATTTTCTCCCCATTTCTCCCCATTTCTCCCCATTTCTCCCGTTTTTTCCCTGTTTTTTCCCATTTTCTCCCCATTTCTCCCCATTTTCTCCCCATTTTCTCCCCATTTTTCCCCATTTTTCCCCATTTTTTCCCATTTTTTCCCATTTTTTTCCCATGTTTTTCCCCATTTTCCCATGTTTTCCCGGAATTCCCGCCGTTCCCAGGTTCCCGAGGCCGTCTCCCTGCTGCTCCAGGCGCTGCAGGATCGCGGCTCCGGCCGCTCCACGCGGGGCTGGTTCCTGGCCCGGGCCCGGGCCCTGCAGCTCACGGCACAAATCCTGGAGCTGCCCCCGGCGCGGCTCCCGGCACCGCTCCGGCAACGCATCCGACAGCACGGTGGGAAAACCGGAATGGGAATGGGCTGGAGGAGGAGGAGGGGAAGAGTTTGGGATGAGGGAGAGGGGTTTTGGGGTGAGGGAAAGGAGTTTGGGATGGAGAGAGAGTTTGGGATGAGGGACAGGGAGTTTGGGGTGAGGGAAAGGAGTTTGGGATGAGGAAGAGGAAGAGGGAAGGGAGTTTGGGATAGAGAGTTTGGGATGAGGAAGAGGAAGGGAGTTTGGGATGGAGAGAGAGTTTGGGAAGAGATGAAGGAAGTTTGGGATGAGGAAGAGGGAGGGAATTTGGGATGGAGAGAGGGATTTTGGGATGAGGAAGAGGAAGAGGGAGGGAGTTTGGGGTGAGGAAAAGGGAGTTTGGGATGGAGAGAGAGTTTGGGAAGAGATGCAAGGAATTTGGGATGGGGAAGAAGAAGAGGGAAAGGAGTTTGGGATGGAGAGAGAGTTTGGGAAGAGGGAAGGGAGTTTGGGATGAGGAAGAGGAAGGGAGTTTGGGATGAGGAAGAGGGAAGGGAGTTTGGGATGGGGAAGAAGAAGAGGGAAGGGAGTTTGGGATGAGGAAGAGGAAGGGAGTTTGGGATGAGGAAGAGGGAAGGAGTTTGGGATGAGGAAGAGGGAAGGAGTTTGGGATGAGGAAGAGGAAGGGAGTTTGGGATGAGGAAGACGGAGGGAGTTTGGGATGAGGAAGAGGGAAGGAGTTTGGGATGAGGAAGAGGAAGGGAGTTTGGGATGAGGAAGAGGAAGGGAGTTTGGGATGAGGAAGAGGGAGTTTGGGATGGAGAGAGAGTTTGGGAAGAGATGCAAGGAATTTGGGATGGGGAAGAAGAAGAGGGAAAGGAGTTTGGGATGGAGAGAGAGTTTGGGAAGAGGGAAGGGAGTTTGGGATGAGGAAGAGGAAGGGAGTTTGGGATGAGGAAGAGGGAAGGGAGTTTGGGATGGGGAAGAAGAAGAGGGAAGGGAGTTTGGGATGAGGAAGAGGAAGGGAGTTTGGGATGAGGAAGAGGGAAGGAGTTTGGGATGAGGAAGAGGGAAGGAGTTTGGGATGAGGAAGAGGAAGGGAGTTTGGGATGAGGAAGACGGAGGGAGTTTGGGATGAGGAAGAGGGAAGGAGTTTGGGATGAGGAAGAGGAAGGGAGTTTGGGATGAGGAAGAGGAAGGGAGTTTGGGATGAGGAAGAGGGAAGGAGTTTGGGATGAGGAAGAGGGAAGGAGTTTGGGATGAGGAAGAGGGAAGGAGTTTGGGATGAGGAAGAGGAAGGGAGTTTGGGATGGGGAAGAAGAAGAGGGAAAGGAGTTTGGGATGAGGAAGAGGAAGGGAGTTTGGGATGAGGAAGAGGGAAGGAGTTTGGGATGAGGAAGAGGGAAGGAGTTTGGGATGGGGAAGAAGAAGAGGGAAGGGAGTTTGGGATGAGGAAGAGGAAGGGAGTTTGGGATGAGGAAGAGGGAAGGGAGTTTGGGATGGGGAAGAAGAAGAGGGAAAGGAGTTTGGGATGGAGAGAGAGTTTGGGAAGAGATGAAGGAAGGTGGGGATGAGGAAGAGGGAGGGAATTTGGGATGGAGAGAGGGATTTTGGGATGAGGGAGAGGAAGAGGGAAGGGAGTTTGGGATGGAGAGTTTGGGATGAGGAAGAGGAAGGGAGTTTGGGATGAGGAAGAGGGAAGGAGTTTGGGATGGGGAAGAAGAAGAGGGAAAGGAGTTTGGGATGAGGAAGAGGAAGGGAGTTTGGGATGAGGAAGAGGGAAGGAGTTTGGGATGAGGAAGAGGGAAGGAGTTTGGGATGGGGAAGAAGAAGAGGGAAAGGAGTTTGGGATGGAGAGAGAGTTTGGGAAGAGATGAAGGAAGTTTGGGATGAGGAAGAGGGAGGGAATTTGGGATGGAGAGAGGGAGTTTGGGATGAAGAAGAGGAAGAGGGAAGGGAGTTTGGGATGAGGAAAAGGGAGTTTGGGATGGAGAGAGTTTGGGAAGAGATGAAGGGAGTTTGGGATGAGGAAGAGGAAGAGGAAGGAGTTTGGGATGAGGAAGAGGGAAGGAGTTTGGGATGGAGAGAGAGTTTGGGAAGAGATGAAGGAAATTTGGGATGAGGAAGAGGGAGGGAATTTGGGATGGAGAGGAGGAGGAACGAGGGGTTTTGGGGATGAGGAGGAAGAGAGAGAGTTCGGGATGAGGAAGGAGTTCCGGGAGAAGGAAGAAGGGATTTGGGATGAGGAAGAGGAAGGGTGGAGTCGGGATTCGGGGAAGCTTTGCTGGGAAGAGGAGGAGGAGGAAGAGGAGGGAGCAGCTGGGGCGGCTCCAGCGCTGATCCCACGGAATTCCAGGCTGGAGCAGCCCCAAGGTGGCTCTGCTGGAGGCGCAGAGGCTGCTCCGGAGCGTCCTCGTCTTCCTCATGGGCAGCGACGTCCTGGGGAGCGCCCGGAGCCTCCCGCCCGAGGAGCCCGGCCCCGACTCCGGTCAGGGAACGGGACGGGATCCGTGGGGTGGGGTGGGATCCGTGGGATGGGATCCATGGGATGGCATCCGTGGGGTGGGATCTGTGGGGTGGGATTGGAATGGGATCTGTAGGGTGGGGTGGGATCTGTGGGGTGGGATGGGATCTGTGGGATGGGATCTGTGGGGTGGGATGGGATCCATGGGGTGGGATCCGTGGGGTGGGATGGGATCCATGGGATGGGATCTGTGGGGTGGCATCTGTGGGGTGGGATTGGGATGGGATCCATGGGGTGGGATTGGGAGCCTCTGGAATCCTCCCTATCCCATAACCCTGGGAATCCTCCCTGTCCTGGGTCCCTGTCCCACGTCCATGTCCGGTGTCCCCTGTCCAGTGTCCCTGTCCAGTGTCCGTGTCCAGTGTCCATGTCCAGTGTCCCTGTCCAGTGTCCGTGTCCAGTGTCCATGTCCAGTGTCCGTGTCCCTGCCCAGTGTCCCTGCCCAGTGTCCATGTCCAGTGTCCCTGTCCAGTGTCCATGTCCAGTGTCCCTGTCCAGTGTCCATGTCCAGTGTCCCTGTCCAGTGTCCATGTCCAGTGTCTGTGTCCCTGTCCAGTGTCCCTGTCCCGTGTCCGGAGCCATGTCCATGTCCCTGTCCAGTGTCCATGTTCAGTGTCCCTGTCCAGTGTCCCTGTCCAGTGTCCGTGTCCCTGTCCAGTGTCCGTGTCCCTGTCCAGTGTCCGTGTCCCTGTCCAGTGTCCAGTGTCCCTGTCCAGTGTCCATGTCTGTGTCCCTGTCCAGTGTCCATGTCCCTGTCCAGTCTCTGTGTCCCATGTCCGGTGTGGGTGTCTGAGCTGTGTCCGATGTGTCCGGTGTCAGTGTCCAGTGTATCTGGTACTGGTGTCCGAGCTGTATCCGGTGTATCCGGTGTCCCCGGTACCGGTGTATCTGGTGTCAGTGTCCGGTGTCCCCGGTGTCCCCGGTGTATCCGGTGTCCCCGGTACTGGTGTATCTGGTGTCAGTGTCCGGTGTCCCCGGTGTATCTGGCGTCCCTGGTACCGGTGTATCTGGTGTCAGTGTCTGGTGTATCCGGTGTCCCCGGTGTCCCCGGTGTCCCCGGTACCGGTGTATTCGGTGTGTCCGGTGTCCCCGGTACCGGTGTATCCGGTGTATCCGGTGTCCCCAGTGTATCCAGTGTGTCCGGTGTCCCCGGTGTGTCCGGTGTCCCCGGTGTATCCGGTGTATCCGGCATGTCCGGTGTCCCCGGTGTATCCGGTGTGTCCGGGTGTCCGACGCAGGTGTTGCCGTTGCAGGTTCTGCGCTGCTGCACAAGTGGCAGGCGCTGGGGGAGGCCCTGAGCTGCTGCCAGCGCCTGGTGACGCTGCTGGGCCACGGCGAGCTGGGCTGCAGGGCCAGAGCCTTCTGTGCGGAGGGACTGGGGCTGGCTGGACACCTGCAGGCCTCCAGATGGTCAGTACTGGGATCACTGGGATCACTGGGATCACTGGGAATGGGATTGGGATCACTGGGATCACTGGGGTCACTGGGATGGAGCTGGGCTGCAGGGCCAGAGCCTTCTGTGCAGAGGGACTGGGGCTGGCTGGACACCTGCAGGCCTCCAGATGGTCAGTGATGGGATTGGGAATGGGATTGGGATCACTGGGATCACTGGGAATGGGATTTGGGTCACTGGGAATGGGAATGGGATTGGGGTCACTGGGATGGAGCTGGGCTGCAGGGCCAGAGCCTTCTGTGCAGAGGGGCTGGGGCTGGCTGGACACCTGCAGACCTCCAGATGGTCAGTGATGGGATCACTGGGATCACTGGGAATGGGATTGGGATCATTGGGAATGGGAATGGGATCACTGGGATCACTGGGAATGGATTGGGGTCACTGGGATGGAGCTGGGCTGCAGGGCCAGAGCCTTCTGTGCAGAGGGACTGGGGCTGGCCGGACACCTGCAGGCCTCCAGATGGTCAGTGATGGGATCACTGGGATCACTGGGATCACTGGGAATGGGATTGGGATCATTGGGATCACTGGGAATGGGATTGGGATCACTGGGATCACTGGGAATGGGAATGGGATCATTGGGATCATTGGGAATGGATTGGGATCACTGGGATCATTGGGAATGGATTGGGATCACTGGGAATGGGAATGGGATTGGGATCACTGGGATCACTGGGAATGGATTGGGATCACTGGGATCACTGGGAATGGGTTGGGGTCACTGGGAATGGGATTGGGATCATTGGGATCACTGGGAATGGGATTGGGATCACTGGGATCACTGGGAATGGATTGGGATCACTGGGATCACTGGGAATGGGATCACTGGGATCAGGATTGGGATGGGGATCCTTTGGGAATGGTGGGTGAGGAGCTCAGTGACTGTTCCCACCTCCCTCCTGGCTCTGATGGGATCTGAGGGGCCTTTTTCCCCATTTTCCCCATTTTCCCCATTTTCCCCATTTTCCCCTCATTTTCCTCATTTTTTTCCCGTTTTTTCCCACTTTTCCCCCCATTTTCCCCCTGTTTTTCCCGGTTTTTCTCCGTTCTTCCCGGTTTTTCCCGGTTTTCCCGCAGGTGTGTGTCGTTCCTGGTGCTGCAGTCCCAGCTGGAGCTGCAGCAGGGGGAGCTGGAGCTGAGCCAGTCCCACCTCCAGCACGCCCAGTTCCTGCTCCAGCCCCAAACTGGTGAGCACTGGGATGGGGAAATCCCGGTCTGGGAATGGGGAAATCCCAGTCTGGGAATGGGGGAAATCCCAGTCTGGGAATGGAGGAAATCCCAGTCTGGGAATGGGGAAATCCCAGTTTGGGAATGGAGGAAATCCCAGTCTGGGAATGGAGGAAATCCCAGTCTGGGAATGGGGAAATCCCAGTTTGGGAATGGAGGAAATCCCAGTCTGGGAATGGGGGAAATCCCAGTTTGGGAATGGGGGAAATCCCAGTCTGGGAATGGGGGAAATCCCAGTTTGGGAATGGGGGAAATCCCAGTCTGGGAATGGAGGAAATCCCAGTTTGGGAATAGAGGAAATCCCAGTCCAGGAATGGGGGAAATCCCAGTTTGGGAATGAGGAAATTCCAGAGATCCCAGTTTGGGAATGAGGAAATCCCAGAGATCCCAGTTTGGGAATGGGGGAAATTCCAGAGATCCCAGTTTGGGAATGAGGAAATCCCAGAGATCCCAGTTTGGGAATGGGGAAAATCCCAGTTTGGGAATGAGGAAATTCCAGGGATCCCAGTTTGGGAATGGGGGAAGGATCAGGCTCAGACAGAATCCAGGTTTTTGATCCCTTTCTTTGAGCTGGAAAATCCCAAACGTCCTTTCCTCCATCCACAGAATTAAATCCCACTGGGAACCCCAAATACCCCTCCCATCCCCAGGCTGAAAAATCCAGCTGGGAATCCTCTCCAAATCCCAAATTCTCCCTGAATTCCCTCAATTCCCTCAATTCCAGAAGCCAAACCCCTGTGGGATCCTCAGCACCGAGCCAAGATCCAGCTCCGGAAGGGTCTCCCGGAGAGGAGAAAACCCCGGGATCCACTGGATCCACTGGATCCCGATCCCAATCCCGCCAAAGAAGAGGATGAGGAATTCCTCAAGGGTCCATCCTTGGATCTGCTGGCTCCGGCCGCTCTCCCGGAGCAGCCGGACGCTCTCACGGCCTCCCCGGAGCTGAGAAAGAAAGGGAAGAGCCCGGAATTCCTGGAATTCCTGGAATTCCTGTCCCATCCCTGGGGATGCGGCTGCTCCTTCTGCTCCGACCCCGCGCTGCTGGAGCTGGGGCTGCGCTGGCTCCTGGCGCGGGCTCGGCACCGGATCCTGGCCGGGAACGGCGCCCCCGGAGCCGCCCTGGCGCGGAAAGTGCTGGAACGGTGCTGGAGCGCCGGGAAACGGCTGGAGGGGGAGCTGGGGAGGGCTGGGATCGTGGGGAATGCCGGGAATAACGGGGGGAAAAATGGGAATAACGGGGGGAAAAATGGGAATAACGGGGGGAAAAATGGGAATAATGGGGGGAACGGCGGGAATAACGGGGGGAAAAATGGGAATAACGGGGGGAGCAGTGGGAATAACGGGGGGAAAAATGGGAATAACGGGGGGAGCACTGGGAATAACGGGGGGAACAGTGGGAATAATGGGGGGAACAGTGGGAATAATGGGGGGAAAAATGGGAATGAGAGCCATGGGAATGAGGAAAACAGTGGGAATGAGAGCTGTGGGATTGGGGTGAACAATGGGAATAAGAGCCATGGGAATGGGGGGAACAATGGGAATGAGGGGAACAATGGGATTGGGGGGAACAATGGGAATGAGAGCTGTGGGAATGAGGGGAACAGTGGGATTGGAGACATCATCAAGGATAAGGGAATTCCTGGGAATAACGGGGACGCCATCAGGGATGGGGACAGGAACCTGCAGGATCCTTCTGACAATGGGAACAGTTTTGGGATCAGGGAACCCTCTGGGGATGGGAACAGTTTTGGGATCAGGAACACCTTTGGGATCAGGGACCTGCAGGATCCCTCTGGGAATGGGAACACCTTTGGGATCAGGGATCCCCCTGGGGATGGGAACAGTTTTGGGATCAGGGATCCCCCTGGGGATGGGAACACCTTTGGGATCAGGGATCCCCCTGGGGATGGGAACACCTTTGGGATCAGGAACACCTTTGGGATCAGGGATCCCCCTGGGAATGGGAACAGTTTTGGGATCAGGGATCCCTCTGGGGATGGGAACACCTTTGGGCTCAGGGATCCCCCTGGGGATGGGAACACCTTTGGGCTCAGGGATCCCTCTGGGAATGGGAACAGTTTTGGGATCAAGGACCTGCAGGATCCCCCTGGGAATGGGAACATCTTTGGGATCAGGGATCCCTCTGGGGATGGGAACACCTTTGGGATCAGGGACCCCTCTGTGCTCAGGCCCCCCCTGGGCCCTCTGGCCGAGCTGGTGGCCGCCAGCTACTCCACGCTGGCCCTGCGGGTCCTGCCGGGCTCATCCCAGCCGGATCCCGTTTGGGATGAGGAGCTGGAGCGGGGTCTGACCCTCCTGGCGTCCCAAAGCGCCCCCGTGGCCGGGCTGGCCGTGGCCGTGGCCACTCTGCTGCTGGCCAAAGCCTTGGCCACCCTCAGCCGCGTGGCCACCGCCCTCGGCCGCCCCGTCAGCGACGTCCTGGCCCAAACCTGGACCCCCCGACCCCCAGCCAGCCCCAAACAAGCCCAAAAAAGCCCCAAAGCTCCCCCCAGAAAAACCAAAGCCCCCAAAGGCAAGGTGGGGAAGAGCCCGAGAGCGAAGCCCCCCAGGTTTGGGGAGGTTTTCTCGCTGGGGGATTCGGACAGCGAGGTTCCCCCCATTGTCCTGCGGCCGGGGGGACCCTGCACCCCCCACCCCAAATCGGGGGGACCCCCAAAAACGCTGCTGGGGGGGCCCAGGACCCCCTTCAGCATCTTCAGCGAGGAGCCCTCCCCCAGCAGGGGCCACTCCCGGCTCCGCAGGGCCCCCAAAATCCCGGGAAGGGTCAAGTCCCGGATCAGGGTGAGTCTGGGGAGGGGAGAGCTCTGGGGGGGAGGGAAATTTGGGGAGGGAAATTTGGGGAGGGAAATTTGGGGGGAAATTGGGAGGGGAAGTTTGGGATGGAAATTTGGGGAGGGAAATTGGGAGGGAAATTTGGGGAGGGAAATTTGGGGGGAAATTGGGAGGGAAATTTGGGGGGAAATTGGGAGGGGAAGTTTGGGGATGGGAAAGGTTTGGGGATGGAAATTTGGGGAGAGAAATTGGGAGGGAAATTGGGAGGGAAATTTGGGATGGGAAATTTGGGGATGGAAATTGGGAGGGGAAGTTTGGGGAGGGAAATTGGGGGAGAGGGAAATTTGGGAGGGAAATTTGGGGAGGGAAATTTGGGGAGAGAAATTGGGAGGGAAATTTGGGAGGGGAAGTTTGGGGATGGGAAAGGTTTGGGGAGGGAAATTTGGGAAGGGAAATTTGGGGGGAAATTGGAAGGGGAAGTTTGGGATGGAAATTTGGGGAGGGAAATTGGGAGGGAAATTTGGGGAGGGAAATTGGGAGGGGAATTGGGAGGAGGGGGAATTTGGGGATGGAAATTTGGGATGGAAGTTTTGGGGGAAAAGTTTGGGGATGGAAATTTGGGATGGGAAATTTGGGGAGGGGGAAAGTTTGGGGATGGAAATTGGGAGGAGGGGGAATTGGGAGGGAAATTTGGGGAGGGAAGTTTTGGGGGAAAAGTTTGGGGATGGAAATTTGGGGGGAAATTGGGAGGGGAAGTTTGGGATGGAAATTTGGGGATGGGAAAGGTTTGGGGAGGGAAATTTGGGATGGGAAATTGGGAGGGAAATTTGGGGAGGGAAATTTGGGGATGGGAATTTGGGGATGGGAAAGGTTTGGGGGGGAGGGAAATTTGGGGAGAGAAATTGGGAAGGGAAATTTGGGGATGGGAAAGGTTTGGGAAGGGAAATTTGGGGGGAAATTGGGAGGGAAATTTGGGGGGAAATTGGGAGGGGAATTTGGGGAGAGAAATTGGGAGGGAAATTTGGGGAGGGAAATTTGGGGATGGGAAAGGTTTGGGGAGGGAAATTTGGGGAAGGGAAAGGTTTGGGGGGGAGGGAAATTTGGGGAGGGAAATTGGGAGGGGAAAGGTTTGGGGAGGGAAATTTGGGGGGAAATTGGGAGGGGAAGTTTGGGGAGGGAAATTTGGGAGGGAAATTTGGGGAGGGAAATTTGGGGAGAGAAATCTGGGGAGAGAAATTGGGAGGGAAATTTGGGGAGGGAAATTTGGGGATGGTAAAGGTTTCGGGAGGGAAATTTGGGAAGGGAAATTTGGGGGGAAATTGGGAGGGGAAGTTTGGGAAGAAAAGTTTTGGGGAGGGAAGTTTGGGAGGGCAAAACTTTGAGAGGGGAAATGGAAAGAAGGGAAAAGGATTTGGGAAAGGAAAGCTTTGGAGGAGAAGTTTTGGGAGGAAAGGAAAAGTTTGGAAGGGAGGAAAATTCTGGGAAAGAAAATTTCAGGGGGAAAATTTGGGTCAGAGGCGGGGAGAAACTTCCATGTGGAGGAAAAACTTTGGGATGAAATTTTGGGGCTTTTTTTCCCCCTTTTTCAGGTGACTTTCAGTGACAGCGACCCCGAGGAGCCCCAAATCCCCCCGGATCCCCCCAAAACCAGCCAGAAAAATTCCTGTGCCCGGAAGCTCCGGCCCCAAAAATCCCCCGGGAATTCCCCGGGAATTGAGGCTCGGCCCCGGCGGGGGCGGCCCCGGAAGGAGCCGGGGAGCCCCAAAAAGAGGGAAAAAAGGGGAATTGAGCAGGTGGAAAATGTGGAAAAGAAGGAAAAAAGGAGAAACCCCAAAATGGAAAATGTGGGGAAAAGAGGGATCCCAAAAACGGAAAATGTGGAAAAAAATGGAAACCCCAAAATGGAAAAAGAGGAAAAAATGGGAAACCCCAAAATGGAAAAAGAGGAAAAAACTGGAAACCCCAAAATGGAAAATGTGGGGAAAAGAGGGATCCCAAAAATGGAAAATGTGGAAAAAAATGGAAACCCCAAAATGGAAAAAGAGGAAAAAAGTGGAAACCCCAAACTGGAAAAAGAGGAAAAAACGGGAAACCCCAAAATGGAAAATGTGGGGAAAAGAGGGATCCCAAAAACGGAAAACGTGGAAAAAAATGGAAACCCCAAACTGGAAAAAGAGGAAAAAACGGGAAACCCCAAAATGGAAAATATGGGGAAAAGAGGGATCCCAAAAACGGAAAACGTGGAAAAAAATGGAAACCCCAAAATGGAAAAAGAGGAAAAAATGGGAAACCCCAAAATGGAAAAAGAGGAAAAAACAGGAAACCCCAAAATGGAAAAAGAGGAAAAAACGGGAAACCCCAAAATGGAAAAAGAGGAAAAAACTGGAAACCCCAAAATGGAAAAAGAGGAAAAAATGGGAAACCCCAAAAGGGAAAAAGAGGAAAAGAAGGAAAAGGGAAACTCCAAGAAAATTCTGGAAAAGAAGGAGAACAGGGCCCCGTGCCGGGAAAAGAGGGTGAGGGGGACGCCCCGAGTGGGAATTTTGGAGGAAAAGAAAAGCTGGGAATTTTCTGGGATTGAGGAACGGGATCCCCTGAGGGCCCTGGAGGAGGAGGAGGAAGAGGAGGAGGAGGAGGAAGAGCTGAGCTTCGAGCTCCCCCCGCTGCCCCCAGGTGAGTCTGGGGGATTTTGGGGGGACCCCAAAATTGCCTTTTTGGACCCCAAAACTGCCCCGTCCGTGTCCTTCCTTTTCCAGGGGGGGCCGGCAAGGAAATTCCAGGGATTGGGGATCAGGGGGATCCCCCAAATCCAGAGGGGTCCAACTCCTCTGCCCCGCCCGGTGAGCAGCTGGAATTTGGGGGGTTTGGGGAATTTTGGGGGGGTTTGAGGAATTTTGGGGGGGTTTGGGGGATTTTGGAGGGGTTTGGGAAGTTTTGGAGGGGTTTGGGAAATTTTGGGGAATTTTGGAGGGGTTTGGGGAATTTTGGGGGGGTTTGGGGAATTTTGGGGGGGTTTGGGGAATTTTGGGGGGGTTTTGGGGAATTTTGGGGAGGTTTGGGGAATTTTGGGGGGAATTTTGGAGGGGTTTGGGGAATTTTGGAGGGGTTTGGGAAATTTTGGGGAATTTTGGGGGGGTTTGGGGGATTTTGGGGAATTTTGGGGAATTTTGGGGGGGTTTTGGGGAATTTTGGGGGGAATTTTGGGGGGGTTTGGCGAATTTTGGGGGGGGTTTGGGGAATTTTGGGGGGGTTTGGGAAATTTTGGGGAATTTTGGGGGGGTTTGGGGAATTTTGGGGGAAATTTTGGGGGGGTTTGGGGAATTTTGGAGGGGTTTGGGGAATTTTGGGGGGGTTTTGGGGAATTTTGGAGGAGTTTGGGGAATTTTGGGGAATTTTGGGGGGGTTTTGGGGAATTTTGGGGAGGTTTGGGGAATTTTGGGGGGAATTTTGGGGGGGTTTTGGGGAGGTTTGGGGAATTTTGGGGAGGTTTTGGGGAATTTTGGGGAGGTGTTGTGGTTTGGGGAACTTTGGAGGGGTTTGAGGAGGGTTTGGGGAATTTTGGGGAGGTTTGGGGAGGTTTGGGGAATTTTGGGGAGGTTTGGGGGGTTTGGGGAATTTTGGGGCATGTTCTGGTTTTCCTCCGGTTTTCCTTCCTTTTCCAGGAATTTTCCTGGTTTTTCTCATGAGTTTCCTCTCCTGGAATTTTCCTTTCCCCAAATTTTTCCTCCCACTTCCTTTCCCTCCTGTCCTGACCCCTCCCGACCCCTCCGGCCGCTCCCAGGCCAGCCCTGGCTGGACACTGGTCACCGGTCACTGGACACTGGTCACTGGTCACTGGTCACTGGTCACTGGTCACTGGACACTGGACACTGGTCACTGGTCACCGGTCACTGGACACCAGTCACTGGACACTGGTCACTGGACACTGGACACCGGTCACTGGACACTGGACACCGGTCACTGGACACTGGACACTGGACACTGGACTCTGGACACTGGACACCAGTCACTGGACACCAGTCACTGGACACTGGTCACTGGACACTGGACACTGGACACCGGTCACTGGACACTGGTCACTGGACACTGGACTCTGGTCACTGGACACTGGACACCGGTCACTGGACACCGGTCACTGGACACTGGACACTGGTCACTGGACACTGGACTCTGGACACTGGACACTGGTCACTGGACACTGGTCACTGGTCACTGGACACTGGTCACTGGACACTGGTCACTGGACACTGGACACTGGACTCTGGACACTGGACACCAGTCACTGGACACCAGTCACTGGACACTGGTCACTGGACACTGGACACCAGTCACTGGACACTGGACACTGGTCACTGGACACTGGACTCTGGACACTGGACACTGGTCACTGGACACTGGTCACTGGTCACTGGACACTGGTCACTGGACACTGGTCACTGGACACTGGACACTGGACTCTGGACACTGGACACCAGTCACTGGACACTGGACACTGGACACTGGACACCAGTCACTGGACACTGGACACTGGTCACTGGACACTGGACTCTGGACACTGGACACTGGACACTGGTCACTCCTCCTGCCTCAGGGTCGGTCACTCCTGCTGGGTGCTGTGCCAGCTGTGGCCACTGTGGCCACTGACCACACTGACCACTGACCATTGACTGCTGACCACTGACTGCTGACCATTGACCACTGACCACACTGATCACACTGACCACTGACCATTGACCACTGACCACTGACCATTGACCACTGACCACTGACCATTGATGGCTGACCACTGACCAATGACCACTGACCATTGACCACTGACCACTGACCATTGACCACTGACCACTGACCACTGACCACTGACCATTGACCACTGACCATTGACCACTGACCACTGACCATTGACCACTGACCATTGACCACTGACCATTGACTGCTGACCATTGACCAGTGACCATTGACCAGTGACCATTGACCAGTGACCACACTGACCAATGACCACTGACCATTGACCACACTGACCATTGACTGCTGACCATTGACCATTGACCCCACTGACCCCACTGACCACACTGACCATTGACTGCTGGCCACCCTGACCACTGACCACCCTGACCACTCTGACCCCTGACCCCTCTGTCCTCACTGATCGCTGTCCATCTGTCCACAGGTGTCCCCTCACTGACCACTGTCCGTGTGTCCACAGGTGTCCCCTCTCTGGACACTGACCACTGACCACTGTCCGTGTGTCCACAGGTGTCCCCTCTCTGGCCGCTGTCCCCTCACTGACCGCTGTCCGTGTGTCCATCTGTCCACAGGTGTCCCCTCACTGACCGCTGTCCCCTCTCTGGACACTGACCGCTGTCCGTGTGTCTGTCTGTCCGCAGGTGTCCCCTCTCTGGACACTGACCACTGACCGCTGTCCGTGTGTCCATCTGTCCGCAGGTGTCCCCTCACTGACCACTGTCCCCTCACTGACCACTGTCCCCTCTCTGGCCGCTGTCTGTCTGTCCGCAGGTGTCCCCTCTCTGGCCGCTGTCCCCTCACTGACCGCTGTCCCCTCTCTGGACACTGACCGCTGTCCGTGTGTCCATCTGTCCGCAGGTGTCCCCTCTGTGGCCGCTGTCCCCTCTCTGGCCGCTGTCCGCTCTCTGCTGGCCGAGGCCCTGGCGTGGGTCGGTCACTTCCCTCCGGGCTCTCTCTATGCCCAGCTGTGCCAGCTGCTGGCGCTGGCCCTTGGGGACAGTGACCCTGTGGCCACCGCGGGGCTGCTGGCCGAGTCCCTGGCGGTCACCGCCCGCCACCAGCTGCTGGCCACCGTCCACTCCAGGGCTCGGTGGGTGCTGCGGCCGCGCCCTCCCGGTGTCCCCTCCCCATGTCACCTCTCGGTGTCCCCTCCCGGTGTCACCTCCCGGTGTCCCCTCCCGGTGTCACCTCCCCGTGTCACCTCCCCGTGTCACCTCTCGGTGTCCCCTCCCCGTGTCACCTCTCAGTGTCACCTCCCGGTGTCACCCCCCGGTGTCACCTCCCAGAGTCCCCTCCCAATGTCCCCATCCCACGTCCCCCCTTTCATCCCCCGAGTGCCACGAGCAAGGGACCCCTTCCCAACATTCCCAACATTCCCAACATTCCCAACATCCCAACATCCCAACATTCCCATTCCCAACATCCCATATCAACATTCCCAACATCCCAACATCCCAACGTTCCCAACACTCCCAACATTCCCAACGTTCCCAACATTCCCAACATCCCAACATTCCCAACATTCCCAACATTCCCCACATTCCCCACATTCCCCACATTCCCCACATCCCCAACATCCCCAACATCCCCAACATTCCCAACATTCCCAACATTCCCAACATTCCCAACATCCCCAACATCCCCAACATCCCCAACATCCCCAACATCCCCAACATCCCCAACATCCCCAACATTCCCAACATTCCCAACATTCCCATTCCCAACATTCCATTCCAAACATCCCATATCAACATTCCCAACATCACATTCCCAACATTCCCAACATTCCCATTCCCAACATTCCATTCCAAACATCCCATATCAACATTCCCAACATCACATTCCCAACATTCCCAACATTCCCATTCCCAACATTCCATTCCAAATACCCCATATCCCCATTCCCAACGTCACATTCCCAACATCCCCAACATTCCCAACATCCCATATCCCATATTCCCATTCCCAACATCCCCAACATTCCCAACATCCCATATCCCATATTCCCATTCCCAACATTCCCAACATTCCCAATATCCCATATTCCCATTCCCAACATTCCCTATCCCGTATCCCATATTCCCATTCCCAACATTCCCAACATTCCCAATATCCCACATTCCCATTCCCAACATTCCCTATCCCGTATCCCCATCCCCCCATTCCCTCCCTCCCTCCCCCAATCCCCGGCCCCCTCCGGAGGAATTTTGGGATGATCCCGCAGGAAGCAGCGGAAAGCAGCGGCCGCCGGAGGCGACGTCTCGGATCAGCTCCGGGGCCTCTCCCTGCGGGAAGAGGAGGATTCCCGGGATTCCCAGGATTCCCAGGATTCCCAGGATTCCCAGGATTCCCAATCCCACCTGGCCCAGCTGGAGGAGCTTTTCCAGTTCAGCTCCACGGGGTTGGGGCCGGCGGAGCGGGAGCGGTTCCGGGAGCAGCTCCAGAAGATTCCCAGCGGTCAGTTCCTTGGAAAATCCCAAATTCCTGGTTTTGGGGGTTGGGAAATCCCAAATTCCCACTCTGGGGGTTGGAAAATCCCAAATTCCCGGTTTTGGGGATTGGGAAATCCCAAATTCCCACTCTGGGGGTTGGAAAATCCCAAATTCCCACTCTGGGGGTTGGGAAATCCCAAATTCCCACTTTGGGGGTTGGGAAATCCCAAATTCCCAGTTTTGGGGGGGTTGGAAAATCCCAAATTCCCACTCTGGGGATTCCAGACTTTGGGTCTGGGAAGCTTTTCCAGGGTCGGGGATTCCATGGGGTTGGAATTCTGGGGGAATTCCCAGGAATTCCCGGCTGTCCCTGGCCGGTGTCACCGTGTGCCAAACCTGGAGTTTCCTGGGATGGGGAACGGTTGGAATTTGGGTCTGGGAGGTTTTTCCAGGTTTGGGAATTCCCTGGGATTGGGATTCCTGGAATTCCCAAATTCCCAAAGAATTCCCGGGATTCCGTCTGTCCCTGGCAGGTGTCACCGTGTGCCAATCCCGGAGTTTCCTGGGATGGGGAACGGTTGGAATTTGGGTCTGGGAGGTTTTCCCAGTGGTGTCAGGGGTTCCATGGGATGGGATTCCCTGGGATGGAATTCCCAAATTCCCAAGGAATTCCCGGGATTCCGTCTGTCCCCCCCGCAGGTGTCACCGTGTGCCAATCCTGGAGTTTCCTGGGATGGGGAATGGTTGGAATTTTTCTCTGGGAGGTTTTTCCATGGGATTGGGATTCCCTGGGATGGGATTCCCTGGGATTGGAATTCCCGAATTCCCAAGGAATTCCCGGGATTCCGTCTGTCCCTGGCCGGTGTCACCGTGTGCCAATCCTGGGATGGGGAACGGTTGGAATTTGGGTCTGGGAGGTTTTTCCATGGGATGGGATTCCCTGGGATGGGATTCCATGGGATTGGAATTCCCAAATTCCCAAGGAATTCCCGGGATTCCGTCTGTCCCTGGCAGGTGTCACCGTGTGCCAGCTGTCCCTGGCCGGTGTCACCGTGTGCCAATCCCGGAGTTTCCTGGGATGGGGAATGGTTGGAATTTTTCTCTGGGAGGTTTTTCCAGGTTTGGGGATTCCATGGGATGGGATTCCATGGGATTGGAATTCCCAAATTCCCCGGAATTCCCGGGATTCCGTGTCCCCCCCGCAGGTGTCACCGTGTGCCAGCTGTCCCTGGCCGGTGTCACCGTGTGCCAATCCCGGAGTTTCCTGGGATGGGGAACGGTTGGAATTTGGGTCTGGGAGGTTTTTCCAGTGGTGTCAGGGGTTCCATGGGATTGGAATTCCCAAATTCCCAAGGAATTCCCGGGATTCTGTCTGTCCCCCTGCAGGTGTCACCGTGTGCCAGCTGTCCCTGGCCGGTGCCGGCCCCGCGGCCGCGCTGGTGCTGACGCGGTTGGAGCGCGGCGCCGAACCCCTGAGCGTCCGGATCCCCACCCAGCCCGGACAGGTCAGTGACCTTCATCATCTTCATCATCATCACCTTCATCTGCATCATCATCTTCATCATCACCTTCATCTTCATCATCACCTTCATCTTCATCATCACCTTCATCTTCATCCCCTTCATCTTCATCATCACTTTCATCATCATCATCACCTTCATCATCATCATCATTATCATCTTCATCATCATCACCTTCATCTTCATCCTCAGCTTCTTCATCCTCACCTTCATCTTCATCCTCACCTTCATCATCCTCATCACCTTCATCTTCATCACCTTCATCTTCATCTTCACCTTCATCATCCTCATCATCCTCATCATCACCTTCATCATCCCCATCTTCACCTTCATCTTCTTCATAATCATCACCTTCCTCATTCTCACCTTCATCATCATCACCTTCATCATCTTCATCATCCTCACCTTCATCTTCATCATCCTCATCTTCACCTTCATCTTCATCATCCTCATCATCCTCACCTTCATCACCTTCATCATCACCTTCATCATCTTCATCTTCATCCCCACCTTCAACATCCCCACCTTAATCATCCTCATCATCCTCACCTTCATCTTCATCATCTTCATCCTTCTTCATCATCCTCCTCATCCTCACCTTCACCCTCCTCCTCCTCCTCCCCCCGTTCTGGGAGTCCAGGAGGATTCCCGGGGCTGGAATTCCCGGAATTCCCGATTCCCGGAATTCCCAATTCCCGATTCCCGGAATTCCCAATTCCCGATTCCTGGAATTCCCAATTCCCGGGGCTGGAATTCCCGAAATTCCCGATCCCCACCAGGATTCCCGATCCCCGCTGGAATTCCCGTTTCCCGGAATTCCCGATTCCTGAATTCCCAATTCCCGGGGCCGGAATTCCCAGAATTCCCAATTCCCGGAATTCCCAATTCCCGGTTCCCGGAATTCCCGATCCCCGCTGGAATTCCCGATTCCCGGGGCCGGAATTCCCGATTCCCGGAATTCCTGATTCCCGGAATTCCCGATTCCCGGAGTTCCCGATTCCCAGAATTCCCAATTCCCGATTCCCGGAATTCCCGATTCCCGGAGTTCCCGACTCCCAGGATTCCCGATTCCCAGAATTCCCGATTCCCAGAATTCCCAATTCCCGGAATTCCCAATTCCCGATTCCCGGAATTCCCAATTCCTGATTCCCGATTCCCAGAATTCCCAATTCCCGATTCCCGGAATTCCCGATTTCCGGAGTTCCCGACTCCCAGAATTCCCGATTCCCAGAATTCCCGATTCCCGGAATTCCCAATCCCCACTGGAATTCCCAATTCCCGATTCCCAATTCCCAGAATTCCCAGAATTCCCGATTCCCGGAGTTCCCGATTCCCGGAATTCCCGATTCCCAGAATTCCCAATTCCCGGAATTCCCAATTCCCGATTCCCGGAATTCCCAATTCCTGATTCCCGATTCCCGGAATTCCCAATTCCCGATTCCCGGAATTCCCGATTCCCGGAATTCCCAATTCCCAATTCCCAGAATTCCCGATTCCCGGAATTCCCAATTCCCGATTCCCAATTCCCAGAATTCCCGATCCCCGGGGCTGGAATTCCCGATTCCCAGAATTCCCAATTCCCAGAATTCCCGGCATTCCCGATTCCCGGGTTTTTTTCCAGGCGCCCCTGGCCGATCTTTTCCGGGAGCTGGACGGGATCCAGCGGGAGCAGCGCGAGGCCAACGGCTGCAGCGAGCGCCGGGAATGGTGGGAGCGGCGATCCCGGCTGGATCTGCGCATGCAGGTGGGACCCGGAGCCTTCCCACGGCCCCAAATCCCGGGAAAAAACATCGGGAATGGGGCCTGGGGCTGGGAAAACCTCCTGGATTCACTGGGAAACAGCCTGGGATTCCTGAGGGATTTTCCTGGGATTTTCCTGGGATTCCTGTGGGATTTTCCTGGGATTTTCCTGGGATTCCTGTGGGATTTTCCTGGGATTTTCCTGGGATTTCCCTGGGATTCCTGTGGGATTTTCCTGGGATTTTCCTGGGATTTTCCTGGGATTTCCCTGGGATTTCCCTGGGATTTCCCTGGGATTTTCCTGAGATTTTCCTGGGATTTCCCTGGGATTTCCCTGGCATTCCCATGGGATCTTCCCTGGCATTCCTGCGGGAATTCCCTGGGATTCCTGATGGGATTTCCATGGGATTTTCCTGGGATTTCCCTCATTCCCACTGGGATTTTCCCTGGGATTTTCCTGATTCCAAGTGGGATTTCCCTCAGTCCTGGTGGGATTTCCATGGCATTCCTGCTGGGATTTCCCTGGAATTTCCATGGGATTTCCCTCATTCCTCGTGGGATTTCCATGGCATTCCTGCTGCGATTCCTGCTGGGATTTCCCTCCTTCCCACTGGGATTTTCCCTGGGATTTTCCCTGGGATTCCTGTGGGATTTCCCTGAGATTTTCCTGATTCCAAGTGGGATTTCCCTGGGATTTCCCTGGGATTTCCCTGGGATTCCTGCTGGGATTTCCCTCATTCCCACTGGGATTTTCCCTGGCATTCCCGTGGGATTTTCCCTGGCATTCCCACGGGATTTTCCCTGCAATTCCCACTTTCCCAACCCCCCAAACATCGGGAAAACCCTCGGGAATGGGGTCCTGCCCTCCCCCATAACCCTCCCTTCGATTCCTCGTGGGATTTTCCCTGGGATTCCCTTTGGGATTCCCCCTGTGATTCCCTTGGGATTCCCAAGGGATTATCCCGTGACATTCCCGGTGTTTTTGGGGTCAGGATCCCGTTCCCATTCCGTGTCTTTCCCCAGAGCCTGATCCAGAGCCTGGATTCGGAGGTTTTGGGATGCTGGCGGGGGCTGCTGCTGCCCCGGGATCCCGGGAATTCCCCCCTGGATCAGCAGGAATTGTCCCGGCTGCTCCAGGAACTCCGGGAATGCGGCTGGAGCAACCCCGACCCCGCCCTGCTGCAGGTTTGGGATCTGGGATCTGGGATCTGGGATTTGGGATCCGGGATCTGGGATTTGGGATCTGGGATTCGGGATCTGGGATTTGGGATTTGGGATCTGGGGTTTGGGATTTGGGATCTGGGATTTGGGATTTGGGATCTGGGATTTGGGATCTGGGATTTGGGATTTGGGATCTGGGATCTGGGATTTGGGATCTGGGATTTGGGATCTGGGATCTGGGATTTGGGATCTGGGATCTGGGATTTGGGATCTGGGATTTGGGATTTGGGATCTGGGATTTGGGATCTGGGATTTGGGATTTGGGATCTGGGGTTTGGGATTTGGGATCTGGGGTTTGGGATTTGGGATTTGGGATTTGGGATTTGGGATCTGGGATCTGGGATTTGGGATCTGGGATTTGGGATTTGGGATCTGGGACTTGGGATCTGGGATCTGGGATTTGGGATTTGGGATCTGGGATTTGGGATCTGGGATCTCTCTCCAGGTGTTGCTGGCGGTGCTGTGTCCGGCCGATGTCCGGGCTCTGGCTCGGGCGCTGTGTCCGGCGCGGCCGCTCTGATCCCAGATTTGGGGGCTCTGATCCCAGATTTTGGGGTTCCAATCCCGGATTTAGGGGTTCCAATCCCGGATTTTGGGGTTCCAATCCCGGATTTGGGGTTCTGATCTCTCCAGGTGTTGCTGGCGGTGCTGTGTCCGGCCGATGTCCGGGCTCTGGCTCGGGCACTGTGTCCGGTGCGGCCGCTCTGATCCCAGATTTAGGGTTCCAATCCCAGATTTAGGGTTCCAATCCCGGATTTTGGGGTTCCAATCCCGGATTTTGGGGTTCCAATCCTGGATTTAGGGTTCTGATCTCTCTCCCCCAGGTGTTGCTGGCGGTGCTGTGTCCGGCCGATGTCCGGGCTCTGGCTCGGGCGCTGTGTCCGGCGCGGCCGCTCTGATCCCAGATTTGGGGGTTCTGATCCCGGATTTAGGGGTCCTGTTCCCATATTTTGGGGTTCCAATCCCGGATTTTGGGGTTCCAATCCCGGATTTGGGGTTCTGATCTCTCTCCAGGTGCTGCTGGCGGTGCTGTGTCCGGCCGATGTCCGGGCTGTGGCTCGGGCGCTGTGTCCGGCGCGGCCGCTCTGATCCCAGATTTGGGGGCTCTGATCCCGGATTTTGGGGTTCCAATCCCGGATTTTGGGGTTCCAATCCCAGATTTAGGGTTCCAATCCCGGATTTTGGGGTTCCAATCCCAGATTTCTCTCTCCAGGTGCTGCTGGCGGTGCTGTGTCCGGCCGATGTCCGGGCTCTGGCTCGGGCGCTGTGTCCGGCGCGGCCGCTCTGATCCCAGATTTAGGGTTCCAATCCCAGATTTAGGGTTCCAATCCCGGATTTGGGGTTCTCTCTCCCCCAGGTGTTGCTGGCAGTGCTGTGTCCGGCCGATGTCCGGGCTCTGGCTCGGGCGCTGTGTCCCTCTGATCCCAGATTTGGGGGTTCTGATCCCGGATTTTGGGGTTCCAATCCCGGATTTTGGGGTTCCAATCCCGGATTTTGGGGTTCCAATCCCGGATTTCTCCCCCAGGTGCTGCTGGCGGTGCTGTGTCCGGCCGATGTCCGGGCTCTGGCCCTGGCGCTGTGTCCCTCTGATCCCAGATTTAGGGTTCCAATCCCAGATTTGGGGGTCCTGATCCCATATTTTGGGGTTCCAATCCCGGATTTTGGGGTTCCAATCCCAGATTTCTCCCCCAGGTGTTGCTGGCAGTGCTGTGTCCGGCCGATGTCCGGGCTGTGGCTCGGGCGCTGTGTCCGGCGCGGCCGCTCCGGGCGCGGCTGTTGCTGGACGAGGCCCTGGAGCGGCGCCGGGAGGGGCCCGGGGGCAGCGCGGGGTCCCTGGTGCTGCTGCTGGACAGGGTGAGAGCCCCGGGCCTTCCTCACCTTCCTCCTCCTCCTCCTCTTCCTCACCTTCCTCTTCCTCACCTTCCTCCTCCTCCTCCTCACCTTCCTCTTCCTCACCTTCCTCCTCCTCTTCCTCACCTTCCTCCTCCGCTTCCTCAGCTTCCTCCTCCTCCACTTCCTCACCTTCCTCCTCATCTCCCTCACCTTCCTCTTCCTCACCTTCCTCTTCCTCACCTTCCTCCTCATCTCCCTCACCTTCCTCTTCCTCACCTTCCTCAGCTTCCTTCTCCTCAGCTTCCTCCTCCTGATCTCCCTCAGCTTCCTCTTCCTCACTTTCCTCCTCCTCACCTTCCTCCTTCTCCTCACCTTCCTCCTCCTCTTCCTCACTTTCCTCTTCCTCACCTTCCTCCTCCTCCACTTCCTCAGCTTCCTCCTCATCTCCTTCCTCCTCCTCCTCCTCTTCCTCACTTTCCTCACCTTCCTCCTCATATTCCTCTTCCTCAACTTCCTAACCTTCCTCCTTCTCCTGATCTTCCTCCTCCTCCTCACCTTCCTCCTCACCTTCCTCAGCTTTGTTTTCCTCACTTTTACCTTCCGTATCTTCCTCATCTTCTTTGTCTTCGTGTTCTTCATCTTCCTCATCTTCCTCATCTTCCTCATCTTCGTCTCCTTCGTCTCCTTCATCTCCTTCATCTTCGTCTTCCTCTTCATCCTCCTCATCAGTTTTGTTTTCTTCAGCATCTTTAATCTTCCTCTTTGTCGTCTCCATCTCTTCACCTCCATCTTCTTCCTCCTCCTCCTCCTCCTCTTCCTCCTCTTCCTCTTCCTCCTCCTCTTCCTCCTCCTCTTCCTCCTCATCTTCCTCCTCCTCCTCTTCCTCCTCCTCTTCCTCCTCCTCTTCCTCCTCCTCCTCTTCCTCCTCCTCTTCCTCTTCCTCCTCCTCTTCCTCTTCCTCTTCCTCCTCCTCTTCCTCCTCCTCTTCCTCCTCCTCTTCCTCCTCCTCCTCCTCCTCCTCCCCTCCCCTGTCCCTGACCCCGTTCCTGTCTCAGCACCTGCAGCGCCTCCCCTGGGAGAGCTCCGGAACTCTCCGGAACGTTCCGGTGACGCGGCTGCCGGGGCTGCGCTTCCTGCTGCGCTACGGGCTGGGCCCACAGGTACTGCCACACCTGGGGGGACACCTGGGACAGCTGGGACAGCTGGGACAGCTGGGGACACACCTGGGGACAGCTGGGGACAGCTGGGGACAGCTGGGGGGACAGCTGGGGACACCTGGGGACACCTGGGGACACCTGGGGACACCTGGGGACACCTGGGGGGACAGCTGGGGACACCTGGGGGGACAGCTGGGGACATCTGGGGACAGCTGGGGACAGCTGGGGACACACCTGGGGACACACCTGGGGACACCTGGGGACACACCTGGGACAGCTGGGACAGCTGGGGACACACCTGGGGACACACCTGGGACAGCTGGGGACACACCTGGGACAGCTGGGGACACCTGGGGACAGCTGGGGACACACCTGGGGACACCTGGGGACAGCTGGGGACATGGGGACACACCTGGGGACACTTGGGGTACCTGGGGACACACCTGGGGACAGCTGGGACACACCTGGGACAGCTGGGGACACCTGGGGACACACCTGGGGACAGCTGGGGACACACCTGGGACACCTGGGGACAGCTGGGGACACACCTGGGACAGCTGGGGACACCTGGGGACACACCTGGGGGGACAGCTGGGGGTACCTGGGACACACCTGGGACAGCTGGGGACACACCTGGGGACAGCTGGGGACACCTGGGGACACCTGGGGACACACAGGACAGCTGGGGGGACACACCTGGGGACATGGGGACACCTGAGACAACTGGGACACCTGGGGACACCCCTGGGGACATGGGGACACCCCTGGGGACACCCCTGGAATTGGGGACACCCCTGTACCCCACCTGTGCCCACCTGTGCCCACCTGTGCAGGGCCCGGTGCTGCAGCGGGGGGTGAACCCCAGGAGCGCCTTCTACGTCCTGAACCCACAGCGAGACCTGGGCGGCACCGAGGAGCGATTCCGGGCCTGGTTTGAGAGGTGACGCCCCAAAAACCCCCAAAAACACCCAAAAACCCCCAAAAAACACCCAAAAACCCCCAAAAAACACCCAAAAACCCCCAAAAAACACCCAAAAACCCCCAAAAACACCCAAAAACCCCCAAAAAACACCCAAAAACCACCCAAAAACCCCCAAAAACCCCCAAAAACACCCAAAAACACCCAAAAAACACCCAAAAAACACCCAAAAACCCCCCAAAAACTGCCCCAAATACACCTGGGACACCAAAAAACACCCAAAAAACACCCAGAAACCCCCCAAAAACACCCAAAAAACACCCAAAAACCCCCCAAAAACTGCCCCAAATACACCTGGGACTCCAAAAACCCCCCAAAAACTGCCCCAAATACACCTGGGACACCAAAAATCCCCCAAAACCCCCCAAAACTGCCCCAGACACACCTGGGACCCCAAAAATCCCCTCAGAACCCCAAAAACCCCCTCCAAGACCCCAGACTCTCTGTGGGAACCCCAAATCCTTCCTGTTTATCCCGATTTTTCCCGTTTATCCCGATTTTTCCCGTTTATCCCAAATCCTTCCCGTTTTTCCCGATTTTTCCCTTTTACCCCAATTTTTTCCCATTTATCCCATTTTTCCCCTTTATCCCAATTTTTTCCCGTTTATCCCAATTTTTCCCATTTATCCCAATTTTTCCCGATTTTTCCCGTTTTTCCCGATTTTTCCCGTTTATCCCAATTTTTCCCATTTATCCCAATTTTTCCCGATTTTTCCCGTTTTTCCCGATTTTTCCCGTTTATCCCAATTTTTCCCGTTTATCCCAATTTTTCCCGTTTTTCCCAATTTTTCCCGTTTATCCCGATTTTTCCCCTTTACCCCGATTTTTCCCCTTTACCCCGATTTTTCCCCTTTATCCCATTTTTTCCCCTTTATCCCGATTTTTCCCCTTTATCCCATTTTTTCCCGTTTATCCCAATTTTTTCCCGTTTATCCCAATTTTTTCCCCTTTACCCCAATTTTTCCCGTTTATCCCAATCCTTCCCGTTTATCCCAATTTTTCCCGTTTATCCCATTTTTTCCCCTTTATCCCATCTTTCCCCTTTATCCCAATCCTTCCCGTTTATCCCGATTTTTCCCCTTTATCCCATTTTTTCCCCTTTATCCCATTTTTTCCCCTTTATCCCATTTTTTCCCGTTTATCCCAATTTTTCCCGTTTTTCCCAATTTTTTTTTCCCGTTTTTCCCGATTTTTCCCGTTTTTCCCGATTTTTCCCGTTTTTCCCGATTTTTCCCGTTTTTCCGGATTTGGGCGCTCCCAGCGAGCCGGGCTGGCGCGGGGTGTCGGGGGCGGCTCCAACCCCACAGCAGCTCCAGGAGGCGCTGGGGGAGCGCGACCTCTACATGTGAGACAAAAACCCCAAAAGGGATCGGGGATGGTTTGGGGCCGGGTTTGGGGGATTTGGGGCTGATTCGGGGGGGATTTGGGGGGGATTTGGGGTCGGGTTTGGGGGATTTGGGGCTGATTTGGGGCTGGATTTGGGGCTGATTTGGGGTGGGATTTTGGGGTTGATTTGGGGTTGGATTTTGGGGGGATTTGGGGTTGGATTTTGGGGGGATTTGGGGTGGGATTTTGGGGGGTTTTGGGGTTGGATTTTGGGGGGTTTTGGGGCTGATTTGGGGTGGGATTTGAGGGGATTTTTGGGGCTGGATTTGGGGTTGGATTTTGAGGGGATTTGGGGCTGGTTTGGGGTTGGGTTTTGGGGGGTTTTGGGGCTGATTTGGGTTGGATTTGGGGTTGGATTTGGGGGGGATTTGGGGTGGGATTTTGGGGGAATTTGGGGCTGATTTGGGGTTGGATTTTGGGGGGATTTGGGGCTGATTTGGGGTTGGATTTTGAGGGGATTTGGGGCTGATTTGGGTTGGATTTGGGGCTGGATTTGGGGTTGGATTTGGAGTTAATTTGGGGCTGGATTTGGGGTTGATTTGAGGTTGGATTTTGGGGGGATTTGGGGTGGGATTTTGAGGGGATTTGGAGCTGATTTGGGGTGGGATTTGGGGTTGGATTTTGGGGGGATTTGGGGCTGATTTGGGGTGGGATTTTGGGGGGATTTGGGGCTGGATTTTGGGGGGATTTGGGGCTGGTTTGGGGTTGATTTGGGGTTGGATTTTGGGGGAATTTGGAGCTGATTTGGGGCTGATTTGGGGGGGGATTTGGGGGGGATTTGGGGTTGGATTTTGGCAGAATTTGGCGTTGGATTTTGGGGGGTTTTGGGGCTGGTTTGGGGTGGGATTTTGGGGGGATTTGGGGCTGATTTGGGGTTGGATTTTGAGGGGATTTGAGGCTGATTTGGGGTTGGATTTTGAGGGGATTTGGAGCTGATTTGGGGTGGGATTTTGAGGGGATTTTTGGGGCTGGATTTGGGGTGGGATTTTGGGGGGATTTGGGGTTGGATCTTGGGGGATTTGGGGTCGGGTTTGGGGTTGGATTTTGGGGGGGATTTGGGGCTGATTTGGGGTTGGATTTTGGGGGGATTTGGGGCTGATTTGGGATCAGGTTTGGGATCAGATTTAGGATCAGATTTAGGATCAGGTTTAGGATCAGATTTAGGATCAGGTTTAGGATCAGTTTTGGGGTTCCCCCCACAGTTACGCCGGTCACGGTGCGGGTGCTCGGCTCCTGGACGGGCAGAGCCTGGCGCGGCTGCTTTGGGGTCAGGTTTGGGATCAGGTTTGGGGTTAGATTCAGGACCAGGTTTAGGATCAGGTTTAGGATCAGATTTCCCCCCACAGCTATGCCGGTCACGGTGCGGGCGCTCGGCTCCTGGACGGGCAGAGCCTGGCGCGCCTGCGCTGCCGGGATGAGGTTTGGGATCAGGTTTGGGGTTAGATTCAGGATCAGGTTTGGGATCAGGTTTGGGGTCAGGTTTAGGATGAGGTTTGGGATCAGATTTAGGATCAGGTTTGGGGTCCATCCCACAGTTACGCCGGTCACGGTGCGGGCGCTCGGCTCCTGGACGGGCAGAGCCTGGCGCGCCTGCGCTGCCGGGATCAGGTTTGGGATCAGGTTTGGGGTTAGATTCAGGATCAGGTTTGGGATCAGGTTTAGGATCACATTTAGGATCAGTTTTGGGGTTCCCCCCACAGTTACGCCGGTCACGGTGCGGGTGCTCGGCTCCTGGACGGGCAGAGCCTGGCGCGGCTGCGCTGCCGGGCCGTGGTGCTGCTCTTCGGCTGCTCCAGCGCCGCTCTGACCCCGCGGGGGCAGCTGGAGCCCAGCGGGACCGTCCTCAAATACGTCCTGGCCGGATGGTGAGTGCCGGGAAACCGGGAATCCGGGAATTCGGGAATCTGGGAGCTGGGGGGGCTCCGGGTGCCAAGTTCTGGGTGCCTGGGATTGCATGGGGGGCTCTGGGTGCTGAGATTTGGGAGGATTTGGGGATTTTGGGGGGCTCTGGGACTTTTGGGGTCTCTCTTTACTTTTGGGGATCTCAAGGGATTTTCTTTTGGGGCTCACAGCCCCATTTTGGGGTTTCTGTGTTTGAGGGGGGGGTCTCTGTGTATTTGGGGTCTCTCACCCCCCATTTGGGGTCTGTCACCCCCCGTTTGGGGTCTCTGACCCCCCATTTGGGGTCTCTGACCCCCCATTTGGGGTCTCTGTGTATTTGGGGAGGGTCTCTCTGTATTTGGGGAGGGTCTCTGTGTATTTGGGGTCTCTCACCCCCCATTTGGGGTCTCTGTGTATTTGGGAGGGGTCTCTGTGTATTTGGGGTCTCTCACCCCCCATTTGGGGTCTCACCCCCCATTTGGGGTCTCTGTGTTTGAGGGGGAGGGTCTCTGTGTATTTTGGGGTCTCTCCCCCCCCATTTGGGGTCTCTCACCCCCCATTTGGGGTCTCTCACCCCCCATTTGGGGTCTCTGTGTATTTGGGGTCTCTCACCCCCCATTTGGGGTCTCTGTGTATTTGGGGAGGGTCTCTCTGTATTTGGGGAGGGTCTCTCTGTATTTGGGGTCTCTGACCCCCCGTTTGGGGTCTCTCCCCCGTTTGCAGCCCCCTGGTGCTGGGGAACCTGTGGGATGTCACGGATCGGGATCTGGACCGTTTGGCTCAGGCTCTGCTGCGGGGTTGGCTGGGGGGGGGTCCCGGGACCCCCCTGCTGGCCCAGCTGGCCCAGGCCCGCCAAGCCCCCAGACTCAAATCCCTCATTGGGGCCGCCCCCGTGGCCTACGGGCTCCCAGTCAGCCTCTGCTGAGGGGGGGCTGTGCTTTGGGGGGGGCCCTGGGCAGTTTTGGGGTCCCCCCATTGCCTGGAGTGAAGGTTTGGGGGTCCCTTTGTCATCTTTGGGGTCCCCCCATTACCTGGAGTGAAGTTTTGGGGTCCCTTTGTCATTTTTGGGGTCCCCCCATTGCCTGGAGTGAAGTTTTGGGGTCCCCTGGTTGATTTTAGGGTCCCCCCATTGCCTGGAGTGAAGGTTTGGGGTCCCTTTGTCATCTTTGGGGTCCCCCCATTGCCTGGAGTGAAGTTTTGGGGTCCCTTCATCACCTTTGGGGTCCCCCCATTGCCTGGATTGAGGTTTTGGGGTCCCTTTGCCATCTTTGGGGTCCCCCCATTGCCTGGTGTGAGGTTTTGGGGTCCCCTGGTTGATTTTAGGGTCCCCCCATTGCCTGGTGTGAGGTTTTGGGGTCCCCTGGCTGATTTTAGGGTCCCCCCATTGCCTGGACTGAGGGTTTGGGGTCCCTTTGTCACCTTTGGGGTCCCCCCATTGCCTGGATTGAAGTTTTGGGGTCCCTTTGCCATCTTTGGGGTCCCCCCATTGCCTGGAGTGAAGGTTTGGGGTCCCTTCATCATCTTTGGGGTCCCCCCCATTGCCTGGAGTGAAGTTTTGGGGTCCCCTGGTTGATTTTAGGGTCCCCCCATTGCCTGGAGTGAAAGTTTGGGGTCCCTTTGTCATTTTTGGGGTCCCCCCATTGCCTGGAGTGAAGGTTTGGGGTCCCCTGGCTGATTTTAGGGTCCCCCCCATTGCCTGGATTGAGGTTTTGGGGTCCCTTTGCCATCTTTGGGGTCCCCCCATTACCTGGAATGAAGTTTTGGGGTCCCCTGGTTGATTTCAGGGTCCCCCCATTGCCTAGAGTGAAGGTTTGGGGGTCCCTTCATCATCTTTGGGGTCCCCCCCATTACCTGGATTGAAGGTTTGGGGTCCCTTTGTCATCTTTGAGGCCCCCCCATTGCCTGGAGTGAAGGTTTGGGGTCCCTTTGTCATTTTTGGGGTCCCCCCATTACCTGGATTGAAGTTTTGGGGTCCCTTTGCCATCTTTGGGGTCCCCCCATTGCCTGGAGTGAAGTTTTGGGGTCCCTTCATCATCTTTGGGGTCCCCCCATTACCTGGAGTGAAGTTTTGGGGTCCCCTGGTTGATTTTAGGGTCCCCCCATTGCCCACAGACTCCACTGGGGTACAGATTTGGGGTCCCCCCATTGTGTGGGGTTGTTTTTGGGGTCCCCCCGTTATTTATAGGGGAGAATTTGGGGATCCCCCCATTGCCCAGGGGAGGTTTTGGGGTCTCCCCATCACTTTTGGGATCCGCTTGTGGCCTTTGGGGGTCCCTCCTTTGTTACTTTTGGGGTCCCCCCCATCCCCTCTGGTGACGATTTTGGGGCTCCCCATCCCCTCAGGGATTTTTGGGGTGTTTGAAAGGGGGGGGAGGAGGGTTGGAACCGCCTTAATTTTAACGAAATTTTAACAAAATTTTAATAAAATTTGGTTTTATTTGCCTATTTTGCAACAATAAAGCTGCTGCCTCTGCACTGACCCCTCCTGAGTCTCTCTGAGCCCCCCAAAAATCTGTCTTTGGCCCCCCCAAATCCATCTGGACCCCCCCAAATCCCTCTGGACCCCCCCAAATCCCTTTGGACCCCCCCAAATCCATCTGGACCCCCCCAAATCCCTCTGGACCCCCCCAAATCCCTTTGGACCCCCCCAAATCCTTTTGGACCCCCCAAAATCCCTTTGGACCCCCCCAAATCCCTTTGGATCCCCCCAAATCCCTCTGGACCCCCCCAAATCCCTCTGGACCCCCCCCAAATCCCTCTGGACCCCCCCTTTTCCTTCTGGGGGTCACTATCCCCCCCCAAGTCCTCCCATCCGCCAGGGGGCGCTATCTCAGAGCGGCCATTTCGGTCCTCCCATCCGCCAGGGGGCGCTGTCTCAGTAGGGCCGGCTCGGTCCTCCCATCCGCCAGGGGGCGCTGTCTCAGAGCGGCCATCTCGGTCCTCCCATCCGCCAGGGGGCGCTGTCTCAGAGCGGCCGTCTCGGTCCTCCCATCCGCCAGGGGGCGCTGTCTCAGAGCGGCCGTCTCGGTCCTCCCATCCGCCAGGGGGCGCTGTCTCAGAGCGGCCATCTCGGTCCTCCCGTCCGCCAGGGGGCGCTGTGGCGGCGGGCGCGGGCCCGGCTGAGGGCGGGCGGTCCAAGATGGCGCAGACCGTGAGCGTTGGGGAACTGGGGCTGCCCCAACTGGAGCTGCTCAAGGGGCAGCTGGAGCAGGTCCGGGGGGCTCGGAGGGGGCTGGGGAAGGGGTTTAGGGGAGGTCTGGGGGTCCCGGGGGGAGCGGGGATGGGAGGGGCCTGGGGAGGGTCCTGAGGGGATCGCGGGGGGAGCAGGGCCGGGGGCTCTGAGGGGGCTCCGGGGGGGACTTGGGGGTCTCAGAGAACCCAGGGAGGGTCCCGAGCCCTGGGGGTCGCAGCTGGGGCAGTTCGGGGGAGGCTGGAGGGGAATTTGGGGGTGTCTGGGGTGGGGGCTCGAGTTTGAGGCCCCCCCGGGCTTGGCCCACGCCCCAGGTTCTGGAACCTTCCCCCAAGAAGTTTCCTCCTCATCCCTTCGGGGCCAGCCCTGCCCTTGTGGGGGTCTCCCCCGCAGGACCCCTCCCCACAAACCCAAATCTCGGGGGTCTCCCCCTCCCCACAAACCCCAATCCTGGGGGTCTCCCCACAAACCCCAACCCCGGGGGTCTCCCCTTGGACCCCTCCCCTCAATCCCCAATCCGGGGGTCTCCCCACAATCCCCAATCCGGGGGTCTCCCCCTCCCCACAATCCCCAACCCCGGGGGTCTCCCTTTGGACCCCTCCCCACAATCCCCAATCCGGGGGTCTCTCTCTCCACAATCCCCAATCCCGGGGGTCTCCCCTCAGACCCCTCCTCTCAATCCCCAACCCCGGGGGTCTCCCCCTCCCCACAATCCCCAATCCGGGGGTCTCCCCTCAATCCCCAATCCCGGGGGTCTCTCTCCCCACAATCCCCAATCCGAGGGTCTCCCCTTGGACCCCTCCCCACAATCCCCATTCCCGGGGGTCTCCCTTTGGACCCCTCCCCACAATCCCCATTCCCGGGGGTCTCCCTTTGGACCCCTCCCCACAATCCCCAATCCGGGGGTCTCCCCACAGGAGGTGGAGTTCCTGTCCTCGTCCCTGGCCCAGCTCAAGGTGGTGCAGACCAAGTTCGTGGAGGCCAAGGAGTGCCTGAACGTCCTGCACAAAGGCAACGAGGGTGAGAGACCCCAAAAAACCCCAAATCCCAAATTTTGGGACCCCAAAATCCCAGGGGGGGTCCCCAGATCTTGATACGAGGCTTCAAAACCCCCAGAGAGAGCCCCCAAATTCACGTGGGGAGCTGCAGATCCTGTGGGGTGTCTGTGAGCCCCAAATCTTCAGGGGAACCCCAAAATCTGAGGGGAGGGTCCTCAAATCTTGATGTGTGGGGGGTCCTGAATTATCGGGGTGATTCCCAAATCCAAAGTGGGGGGGATTCAAAAGCTGAGGGGGGTCCCCAAATCTTGATGGGGGTGGGGTCTCCAAACCTAGAGGGACCTTTGGGAGTTCCCCAAATCCTAACGGGGGACCCCAAAACCAGGGGCTGGTTCCTAAAGCCAAGGGGTCCCCAAATCCAGGGAGACCCTGGGGAGTCCTGGAAGGGATTTTGGGGGGGTCCTGAGGGGCTCCTGGGGCTTTCCTGACCCCTCCTTTTTCCACAGGGAAGGATCTCCTGGTGCCTCTCACCAGCTCCGTATCCTTTTCCTGCTCCTGGAATCCCCCCAAAATCCCTCCTGGGGGGGTCTGAGCCCCCCAACCCCCCCGTGCCCCCCGTTTTCCATGACCCCCCCAGATGTACGTGCCCGGCAAGCTCCAGGACGTGCGGACGGTGCTGGTGGACGTCGGCACCGGTTACTACGTGGAGAAGGTGAGGAGGGGGCTTGGGGGGCTTTGGGGGGGCTTTGGGGGTCTGGGGACCCCCATTTCCACCTCTCCCATCCCATTCCCCACTCCCCACCCCGTTTCCCACCCATTTTTCCCTCATTTCGCCCCTTTCCCATCCCCATCTCCTCATTTTCCCATCCCCATTCCCCACCATTTTCTCCCCTTCCCGCCCCGTTTTCCCCATTTTTCATCATTCCCACCCAATTTCTCACCCCTTTTTCTCCCTTTCCCACCCTATTTTTCTTAATTTTCCCCTAATTTTCTCTGGTTTTTCCTGTTTTTCCCCATTCCCACCCCATTTTTCCCCATTTTTCCCCATTCCCACCCCATTTTCCCCCATTCCCACCTCATTTTCCCTGTTTTCCCCCATTCTTACCCCATTTTCCCCCATTTTCCCCCATTTTCCCCCATTTATCCCCATTTTCCCCGTTCCCACCCCATTTTCCCCCATTTTCCCCCATTCCCACCTCATTTTCCCCATTTTCCCCCATTTTCCCCCATTCCCACCCCATTTTCCCCCATTTTCCCCTATTTTTCCCCATTTCCCCCCATTCCCACCCCATTTTCCCCCATTCCCACCCTATTTTTCCCTGTTTTTCCCCATTCCCACCCCGTTTTTCCCCATTTTCCCCCATTTTTCTCCATTTTCCCCCATTCCCACCCCGTTTCCCACCCCGTTTTTCCCCATTTTCCCCGTTTTTTCCCATTTTCCCCCATTCCCACCCCGTTTCCCACCCCGTTGTTCCCAGTCTGCCGAGGACGCTCGGGCGTTTTTCAAGCGGAAGATCGAGTTCCTGACGCGGCAGATGGAGAAGATCCAGCCGGCCCTGCAGGAGAAGCACGCCATGAAACAGGGTGGGTACCCCCAAAATGCAGCTGGGGACCCCCTGAGCCCCCCAAACACCCCCTGCCCTCAGCCCCCCTCCCCATTTTTGGGGTCTCTCCCAGCCCTGGGGTCCCCCCTGACTTTCCTCTCCAATTTTGGGGTCTCCCCCTGCTCCTCCTTTACCCCCCTCTCCAATTTTGGGGTCTCCCCCTGGTTCTCCTTTACCCCCTTCTCCAATTTTGGGGTCTCCCCCTGCTCCTCCTTTACCCCCCTCCCCAATTTTGGGGTCTCCCCCTGCTCCTCCTTTACCCCCCTCCCCAATTTTGGGGTCTCCCCCTGGTCCCAGAGTCTCCCTGACCCCCCCAATCCTCCCGACCCCTCCCCAATTTCAGCCCCCCCCATTTTTGGGGTCCCCCCGACCCTGGTGCCCCCCAGACCCCTCTGACCCCTCCCCATTTTGGGATCTCCCCAGTCCCAGGGTCCCCTTTCCCCCCTCCCCACTTTTGGGGTCCTGTCCTTGCTTCCCTCCTGACCCCTCCCCACTTTGAGGACCCCCTGCCCCCATTTCCCCCCCACCCCGACCCCTCCCCACTTTTGGGGTCCCCCTTTGCCCCCTCCCCACTTTGGAACCCCCCACGTCCATCTCAACCCCTCCCTGACTTTGGGGTCCCTCCTTCCCCTCCTCCCTGCTTTTGGGGGTCCCCCCCACCCCTCCCTGGTTTTGGGGTCTCCCCCCGACCCCTCCCCGCTTTTGGGGTCCCCTCCCGACCCCTCCCTGCTTTTGGGGACTCCCCCCGACCCCTCCCCACCTTGGGGGCCCCCCGTTTTTGGGGTGCCCCTGACCCGCTGCCCCCCAGCCGTGCTGGAGATGATGACGCAGAAGCTGCAGCAGCTGACGGCGGCCCAGGGGGTCCCGGGGGGGGCCAAGGCGTAGCCCCCCACCCCAAAATCCTGGGCTGGGGATTTGGGGGTGCAGCCCCCCCCCCACTGCACCCCAAATCCCGGCTCTGCAGCCCCCCCCTCACCCCAAATCCCGACCCCGTTGTTTTGTACCGGTCCCTGCAATAAAGGAGACGGCTCTGAGTGGGCTCCGGGCGTTTTGGGGGGGGGGAGACCCCCGGGATTTGGGGTCCCTCCCTCCGGGGGGACCGTGGGGGTGCTCGGGGGTCTCAGGGGGGTCTTGGGGGTGTCTGGGGGTGTCTGGGGGTGTCTGAGGGGTCCCTGGGGTGTCCTGGGGGTGTCTGGGGGGTGTCCGGGGGTCCCTGGGGTGTCCTGGGGGTGTCCGGGTGTTTCTGGGGGTGTCCGGGGGGGTCCCTGAGGTGTCCTGGGGGTGTCCGGGTGTTTCTGGGGGTGTCTGGGGGGTCCCTGGGGGGTCTCTGGGGGTGTCCGGGGGGTCCCTGGGGTGTTCTGGGGGTGTCCGGGTGTTTCTGGGTGTTTCTGGGGGTCCCTGGGGGGTCCCGGGGGGGTCCCGGGGGTCGTGGCGGGGCTGAGCCCCCCCCGGCAGCCGCGTCCTCCCGGCAGCGGCCACGAGGTGGCGACAGCGACACGGACGGGAGGGGACAAAGGATGGGGACAGGGACAGGGGACAGGGATGGGGACAGGGTGGGGACAGGGACAGGGTGGGGACAGGGACAGGGTGGGGACAGGGGACAGGGACAGGGTGGGGACAGGGACAGGATGGGGACAGTGTCTCGAGTCCCACCAGGCTCGGGCAGGGCGGGCTCTGTTGTCACCGCCCCTCCCCCGGTGGCAGCAGTGTCCCCACGGGGGTGGCGATGTCCCCGCACAGCCGGGGGGTGTCTGTCACTGTCCCTGTCCCTGTCACCGTCCCTGTCACCGTCCCTGTCCCCGCTGACAGCCAGCGCGGGGGGGGAGGTGACAAGGCGTGACACCGGGGGGTGACACAAAAGCTGCGGGGGGATCTCGGGCCAGCCTGGAGGTGCCACCACCCCCCCTCCCCGGCTGTCCCTTGTGTCACCCCTGTGTCCCCCTCGGGCTGTTCCTTGTGCCAGCCCCTTGTCCCTTGTGTCACCCCTGTGTCCTCTGAGCCACCCTCGTCCTTTGTGCCACCCCCTCGTCCCGTGGGCCACCTCGGTGTCCCCTGGGCCACGCCCCTGTCCATCCCAGGCTGTCCCCTGGGCCACCCCCTTGTCCCCTGGGCCACCTCGGTGTCCCCTGGGCCACCCCCTTGTCCCCTGGGCCACCTCGGTGTCCCCTGGGCCACCCCTCTGTCCATCCCAGGCTGTCCCCTGGGCCACCCCCTTGTCCCCTGGGCCACCTCGGTGTCCCCTCTACCCCCCAGCAGAGGCAGAGCCGCGATCCAACCCCAGCGCCTTTTATTGGGGACAGACTGGGACAGACTGGGACAGACTGGGACAGACTGGGACACGCTGGGGACACGCTGGGGACACGCTGGGGACACGCTGGGGACACGCTGGGGACACCGGTGCCGGGGCTGTCGCGTGTCGCACTCAGAGCGGGGCGGGGCTGGGGGCGGGCCGGGGTCGCGGGGATGTCACCGCTGTCACCGGGCCGGGGTCGCGGGGCTGTCCCGGGGGGTCCCGGGGGTCCCGGGGGTGTCCTGGGGGTGTCCTGGGGGGGTCCCGGGGGGGTCAATCAGGGTAGATGATGAAGCCGGAGAAGGTGCTGTAATTTCGGGGGGTCCTGGGGGTGTCCCGGGGGGGTCCCGGGGGTCAGTCGGGGTAGATGATGAAGCCGGAGAAGGTGCTGTAATTTTGGGGTGTCCCGGGGGGTCCCGGGGGGGTCTCAGGGGTCAGTCAGGGTAGATGATGAAGCCGGAGAAGGTGCTGTAATTTTGGGGGGGTCCCGGGGGTCAGTCGGGGTAGATGATGAAGCCGGAGAAGGTGCTGTAATTTTGGGGGGATTCCGGGGGTCCCGGGGGGGTCTCAGGGGTCAATCGGGGTAGATGATGAAGCCGGAGAAGGTGCTGTAATTTTGGGGGGGTCCCGGGGGGGTCAGTCGGGGTAGATGATGAAGCCGGAGAAGGTGCTGTAATTTCGGGGTGTCCCGGGGGGTCCCGGGGGGGTCTCAGGGGTCAGTCAGGGTAGATGATGAAGCCGGAGAAGGTGCTGTAATTTTGGGGGGATTTCGGGGGTCCCGGGGGGTCAGTCGGGGTAGATGATGAAGCCGGAGAAGGTGCTGTATTTGTTGGTGTTGCCGCCGTGCACTTTTCCCCCGTCCAGTTTGACAAAAACCTCGTCCCCCACGTCCAGGTGCAGGATGACGCTGTTGGACGCGTAATCGTAATTCTGATCCGCGTCCTGCGCGATGGCGCTGGCCCGGACCTGGGAAAGGGGGGACACGGCTGTCACCCCCCCGTGGTGGCACCGGGAAAGGGGGGACACGGCTGTCACCTCCCCCCTGGCCCGGACCTGGGAAAGGGGGGACACGGCTGTCACCCCCCGTGGTGGCACCAGGAAAGGGGGGACACGGCTGTCACCCCCCGTGGTGGCACCGAGAAAGGGGGGACACGGCTGTCACCTCCCCCCTGTGCTGGCCCGGACCTGGGGGGGGACACGGCTGTCACCCCCCGTGGTGGCACCGAGAAAGGGGGGACACGGCTGTCACCTCCTTGTGCTGGCCCGGACTGGGGGGGGACACGGCTGTCACCTCCCTGTGGTGGCACCAGGAAAGGGGGGACACGGCTGTCACCTCCCTGTGCTGGCCCGGACCTGGGAGGGGACACGGCTGTCACCCCCCGTGGTGGCACCGGGAAAGGGGGGACACGGCTGTCACCCCCTGTGCTGGCACCGGGAAAGGGGGTACACGGCTGTCACCCCCTGTGCTGGCACCGGGAAAGGGGGGACACGGCTGTCACCTCCCTGTGCTGGCCCGGACCTGGGAGGGGACACGGCTGTCACCTCCCTGTGCTGGCCCGGACCTGGGGGGGACACGGCTGTCACCTCCCCCCCTGTGCTGGCCCGGACCTGGGAAAGGGGGGACACGGCTGTCACCCCCCGTGGTGGCACCAGGAAAGGGGGGACACGGCTGTCACCTCCCCCCTGGCCCGGACCTGGGGGGGGACACGGCTGTCACCCCCCTGTGCTGGCCCGGACCTGGGAAAGGGGGGACACGGCTGTCACCTCCCCCTGGCCCGGACTGGGGGGACACGGCTGTCACCTCCCTGTGCTGGCCCGGACCTGGGGGGGGACACGGCTGTCACCTCCCCGTGGTGGCACCAGGAAAGGGGGGACACGGCTGTCACCCCCCGTGGTGGCACCGGGAAAGGGGGGGTGACATCAGCGGGACCCCTCGGGGGGGGGGGGACACGGCTGTCATCCCCCCTGGCCCGAACCTGAGGGGGGACACGGCTGTCACCTCCCTGTGCTGGCCCGGATATGGGGGGGGACACGGCTGTCACCCCCCCGTGATGGCACCAGGAAAGGGGGGACACGGCTGTCACCCCCCGTGGTGGCACCAGGAAAGGGGGGACACGGCTGTCACCTCCCTGTGCTGGTCCGGACTGGGGGGGACACGGCTGTCACCCCCCCGTGCTGGCCCGGACATGGGGGGACACGGCTGTCACCCCCCGTGGTGGCACCGGGAAAGGGGGGACACGGCTGTCACCTCCCCCCTGGCCCGGACCTGGGAGGGGACACGGCTGCCACCCCCCTGTGCTGGCCCGGACTGAGGGGGGACACGGCTGTCACCCCCCTGTGCTGGCCCGGACCTGGGAGGGACACGGCTGTCACCCCCCTGTGCTGGCCCGGACCTGGGAGGGGACACGGCTGTCACCTCCCCGTGGTGGCACCGAGAAAGGGGGGACACGGCTGTCACCTCCCCCCTGTGCTGGCCCGGACTGGGGGGGGACACGGCTGTCACCCCCTCCCCTCCCCCCCATTCCCGTCCTCTCCTCTCCTCATTCCCAAATTCTGCTCCCCCCCCCTCCCCCAAATCCCATTTCCCTCATCCGACCCCCCCCAAATTCCCATCCTCTCTCCCCCCATTCCCGATCCCCCATTCCCAACCCCAAATCCCATTATTTCCCCCCAAAATTCGCATTCCTGATCCCCATTCCCAACCCCAAATCCCATTATTTCCCCCCAAATTCCCATCTTTTCCCCCATTCCCAACCCCAAATCCCATTATTTCCCCCCAAAATTCCCATTCCTGATCCCCCATTCCCAACCCCAAATCCCATTATTTCCCCCCAAATTCCCATCCTCTCCCCCATTCCCAACCCCAAATCCCATTTCCCCCATCCAATCCCGCCCCAATTCCCATTTTTTCCCCATCCCTGTTCCCACGGGGGGCTCCGGGGGGGGTTCACTCCCTGCTGACCCCCCCCCCGGATCCATCTTTGTTTTCCTTGGATTTCCGGGAATAAAAGGATGGGAAAAGTCCGGGATGAGCGAACAAAGGGAGCGGGGGGGGCACAGCCCCTGTCCCCCCCCACCCCGGGAATCTGGGATGGGGAAAAGGAATTCGGGAATTTGGGGAGGGAAAATGGGAATTTTGGGAGGGAAAAGATGGGAATTTGGGGGGCGGGGGGAAATGGGAATTTGGGGGGGGGAAATTGGGAATTTGCGGGGGAAAAGATGGGAATTGCAGGGGGAAGGATGGGAATTTGAGGAGGGGGAAGGATGGGAATTTGAGGAGGGGGAAGGATGGGAATTTGAGGGGGGGAAAGGATGGGAATTTTGGGAGGGAAAGGATGGGAATTTTGGGAGGGAAAGGATGGGAATTTGAGGGAGGTAAAGGATGGGAGAAATGGGATCTGGGGCTGAGGAATGAGGAATGAGGGGGAAGGACGGGAATTCGGGAGAGAATTGGATGAGGAAAATGGGATGTGGGACTGGGAAGGAACAGAACCGGGGGTGGGGATTCAGGGAATGGGAAAAAGGATGGGAATGGGGGATTGGAGGGAGAAAATGGGAATGGGGCTGCAGGGGGGGATGAATCAGGGATGGGAATTTGGGAGGGAATTGGATGGGAGAAATGGGATGTGAGGATGGAACTGGAAAATCAGGGATGGGAACTGGGGGGGGTTGGATGGAGAAAATGGGAATGTGGGGATTGGATGGGAGGAACTGGAAAATCGGGGATGGGAACCGGGAGGGGATTGGATGGGGGAAATGGGGAGTGGGGATTTGGGATGGAGCAGAAGCGGGGATGGGAAATCACCGATAAATCGAGCCCGGATGGGAACCTGAAATTACCCAAAGCAAAGCAGCAAAAACCGCGATGGGCCAGAACAACAACCCCGAGGCCGAAAACCGGGAATGAAAACGGGGAATGAAAACGGGAGGGGCAAAAACCGGGAATGAAAACAAGGGGGCAAAAACCGGGAATGAAAACAAGGGGGCAAAAACCGGGAATGAAAACCGGGGATGAAAACCGGGAATGAAAACAAGGGAGCAAAAACCGGGGGGTTAAAACCGGGAGGTGAAATCGGGGTGTGCAATCCAGGGGATGAAAACCGGGGGATGAAATCCAGGAGGTGAAAACCGGGAATGAAAACCGGGAGATGAAAACCGGGGGTGAAAACCGGGGGGTGAAATCCGAGAGATGAAATCTTGGGATGAAAACCAGGGGGTGAATTCCAGGAGGCGCAAACCAGGGGATGAGAACCGGGGGATAAAATCCGAGGGATGAAATCCCGGGATGAAAACCGGGGGGAGAAATCCCGGGTTGAAATCCAGGGGGTGAAATGCGAGGGATGAAATCTTGGGATGAAAACCGGGGGGTGAAATCCGGGGGGTGAAAACCGAGGGATGAAATCCAGGAGGTGCAAACCGGGGGATGAAATCCGAGGGATGAAATCCGGGAGGTGAAAACCGGAGGTGAAAACCGGGGGGTGAAATCCGAGGGATGAAATCCGGGGGGTGAAATCCAGGGGGAGAAATCCCGGGATGAAATCCGGGGGGGTGAAATCCGAGGGATGAAATCCGGGGAATGAGAACCGAGGGATTAAATCAGGGGGGGTGAAATCCAGGGGGAGAAATCCCGGGATGAAACCCGAGGGATGAAATCCCGAGATGAAATCCGGGGGGGTGAAATCCAAGGGATGAAATCCCGGGATGAAACCCGAGGGATGAAATCCTGGGATGAAATCCGGGGATGAAACCCGAGGGATGAAATCCCGGGATGAAATTCGGGGGATGAAACCGGGGGGAGAAATCCCGGGATGAAATCCAGGGGATGAAATCCCGGGATGAAATCCGGGGATGAAACCCGAGGGATGAAATCCCGGGATGAAATCCGGGGGGGATGAAACCCGAGGCATGAAATCCCGGGATGAAATCCGGGGATGAAACCCAAGGGATGAAATCCCGGGATGAAATCCGGGGGATGAAATCTCGGGATGAAATCTGGGGATGAAACCCGAGGGATGAAACCCGAGGGATGAAATCCCGAGATGAAATCCGGGGGGTGAAACCCGAGGGCTGAAATCCGGGGGATGAAATCCAAGGGATGAAATCCCGGGATGAAATCCGGGGGGTTCAATCCTTTCCGGGGGCCCTGCCGGGGGTCTCGGGGGGAGGTTCCCGTTACCTGCCCGTTCTTCATCAGGTCGGCCCACATGCTGGTGCCGTCCCCGCCGCGCATCAGGACGTGGTAGGTGAAGAAATAAATGCCGGGCAGGGGGCACGTGAATTTGCCGCTCGAGGGCTCGTAGTAGTTGCCCACGTTGGTCACGACGTCGTCGAAGCGCAGAACCTCGTAACCTTCGTGAGGTTTCCTCAGGCCGGCGTAAAAAGCGATTTTGGGGCTGTAGAAGGACGGGATGTACCCGCCCGGGCCCGGCCCCGGAGGTCCCGGCGGGCCGGGCCGGCCCGGTTCTCCCGGTGGTCCCCGCGGACCCGGCGGTCCCGGGGGGCCCCGGAGGCCGGCGCGGCCCTTGCGGCCGGGCTCGCCCCGAGCCCCGGGAGGGAAGGGCGGAGGAGAGGCCGGGGGAAGCTCGGGGTAGGGCTCGCAGACCATGCGGCAGCTGCCCAGCATCTCGTAGTGAGCGGCGGCCTTGGAGCCGTGCACCAGCAGCGGGATGGCCACGAGCAGCAGCAGCAGCATCGCCACCCCGATCGCCACCGCGGCCACTCGCCGCCTGCGCCTCAGCCGAGACGCGGCCACTGCCAGCAGGTCCTGCTCGCCCTTGGGAGCGATGGTGGCGAGCGGCGGGGACAGAGCCCGAGGGACACCGAGCACAGGAGGGGACGGGAGGGGGACGGGGATGGGGAATGGGATTGGGGAATGGGATTGGACTGGGATTGGACTGGGATTGGACTGGGATTGGACTGGGATTGGGGACAGGGACTGGGATTGGGGACAGGGATGTGGCTGCTGGGGCCGTTGGGAGAGGGGGAAATGGCAGTGGGAATGGGATGGGATGGGGACAGGGATGGGGACAGGAATGGGGACAGGGATGGGGACAGGGATGGGGACAGGGATGGGGACAGGGATGGGGACAGCGGCTGCAGCTGCGGGTGGAGCCGGGGCTGAAGCCCAAAGAGGGGATGGGGCCGAGGATGGGACTGGGAACAGGGATGAGCCCGGGAATGGATCCGGGAATGGGGCCGGGAATGGGACCGGGAATGGGGCCGGGAATGGGACCGGGAATGGGGCCGGGAATGGGACCGGGAATGGGACCGGGAATGGGGCCGGGAATGGGGCCGGGGCCGGAGGAGAAGCTGCGGGTGGAGCCGGGGATGGGACCCACGGCAGAGACGGGGCCGGGAATGGGATCGGGAGCCGGGAATGGGATCGGGAGCCGGGAATGGGATCGGGATGAGCCCGGGAATGGGATCGGGATGAGCCGGGAATGGGATCGGGAGCCGGGAATGGGATCGGGATGAGCCGGGAATGGGATCGGGATGAGCCCGGGAATGGGATCGGGATGAGCCCGGGAATGGGATCGGGATGAGCCCGGGAATGGGATCGGGATGAGCCGGGAATGGGATCGGGATGAGCCGGGAATGGGATCGGGAATGGGGAGCGGGGCCGGAGCCGCGGGCGGAGCCGGGAGCGGCGGCACCGGGAGCGGGGCCGGGGCTGCGGCCGAGGACGGGACCGGCGGCGGGGCCGGGGCCGCGGGCGGAGCCGGGAGCGGCGCTGGAGGAGGGGACGGAACCGGAGCCGATGGTGCTGGAGGGACCCGAAGCGGTACCGGGAGCGGAGCCGGACGCGGAGCGCGGAGTCAGAGCGGAGCCAGGACCGGAGCCGGGGTGGGAGCTGCTGATGTAACCGGAGCCGGGATGGAGCCGCCACCGGGATCGGGACAGAACCGCCTCTGGAGCCGGGACAGAACCGGGACAGAACCGGGATGGAACCGGGATGGAACCGGGACCGGAGCGGGGATGGAGCCGGGATGGAACCGCGACCGGAGCCGGGAGGGAACCGGGGTGGAACCGCCAGGGAGCCGCCGCCGGAGCCGGGATGGAGCCGGGACGGAGCAGCCACCGGAGCCGGGAAGGGACCGGGAAGGAGCCGGGAAGGAGCCGGGAAGGAGCCGGGAAGGAGCCGGGAAGGAGCCGGGAAGGAGCCGCGATGGACCCGACGCGCGGGGGAACTTCTCCCCAAGTTCCCCGTGAGCGACACGGGGGGAGCGGCACCCCCGGGATTGTCCCCCGGGATTGTCCCCCCCGATTGTCTCCCGGGATTGTCCCCCCGGGATTGTCCCCCGGGATTGTCCCCCCGGGATTGTCCCCCCCGATTGTCCCCCCGGGATTGTCCCCCGGGATTGTCCCCCCCGATTGTCCCCCCGGGATTGTCCCCGGTGCCTCCCCCGGGGCCGGGATCTCCCCGCGCTCCTCCCCGCGGTCCCGGAGCCCCCCGGGCCGGACCCCCCCGGTACCTGCGGCCGGTGCCGCCGCCGCGCCCGCAGCGAGCCCCGCTCGGCCCCGCCCGACGGCCCCGGGCACGGCGGGGAGGGAGGGGCCGGCGGCGGGGGGGCCGGGTGAGTGTGCAAGGGGGGGTTTGGGTGTGCAAGGGGGGCCGGGTGAGTGTGCAAGGGGGGGTTTGGGGTGTGTGAGGGGGAGGTTGGGGTGTTTGGGGGGGGTTTGGGTGTGCGAGGAGGGGGATGCACGGTGAGAGAGCTCTGAGTGTGAGTGTGAGCTCTGAGTGTGAGCTCTGTGCACGCGTGGACATCCTGCGTGTGAGCTCTGAGTGTGAGCACCCCGTGTGTGAGCTCTGAGCTCTGTGAGTGTGAGCTGAGTGTGAGCTCTGAGTGTGAGCTGAGTGTGAGCTCTGAGTGTGAGCTGAGTGTGAGCTCTGTGAGTGTGAGCTCTGAGCTCTGTGAGTGTGAGCTCTGTTCATGCGTGCATCCCCCGTGAGTGAGCCCTCAGTGATTGTGATTTCTGTGAGTGTGATCTGTGAGTGTGATCTCTGTGTGAGCTGAGTGTGAGCTCTGTGAGTGTGAGCTCTGTGTGAGTACGTGTGTGTTCGTGCTCAGTGCACACGTGTGCAGTGTGAGTGTGAGCTGAGTGTGAGCTGTGTGAGCTCTGTTCACATGTGCATCCCCTGTGAGTGTGAGCCCTCAGTGTGAGTGTGATCTCTGTGAGTGTGAGCTCTGAGTGTGAGCTCTGTGAGTGTGATCTCTGTGTGAGTGTGATCCCTGTGAGTGTGAGCTCTGTGAGTGTGAGCTCTGTGTGAGTGTGAGTGTGAGTGTGAGCTCTGTTCACACGTGCGTCCCATGTGAGTGTGTGTGTGTGAGCTCTGAGTGTGAGTGTGAGTGTGAGTGTGAAGTCTGTGAGTGTGAGTGTGTGAGTGTGAGTGTGTCAGCTCTGTTCACATGTGCATCCCATGTGAGTGTGAGTGTGAGTGTGAGTGTGAGTGTCAGCTCTGTGTGAGCTGTGTGAGCTCTGTGATCTCTGTGAGTGTGAGTGTGAGTGTCAGCTCTGTTCACATGTGCATCCCATGTGAGTGTGAGTGTGAGCTCTGTGAGTGTGAGTGTGAGCTCTGAGTGATCTCTGTGAGTGTGAGTGTGTGTGTGTGTCAGCTCTGTTCACATGTGCATCCCATGTGAGTGTGAGTGTGAGCTCTGTGAGTGTGAGTGTGAGCTCTGAGTGATCTCTGTGAGTGTGAGTGTGTGTGTGTGTCAGCTCTGTTCACATGTGCATCCCATGTGAGTGTGAGTGTGAGTGTCAGCTCTGTGTGAGCTGTGTGAGCTCTGTGATCTCTGTGAGTGTGAGCTCTGTGTGAGCTGTGTGATCTCTGTGAGTGTGAGTGTGAGTGTGACTGTGAGCTCTGTTCACACGTGCGTCCCATGTGAGCATGAGTGTGTGTGAGCTCTGAGTGATCTCTGTGAGTGTGAGTGTGAGTGTGAACTCTGTGAGTGTGAGCTCTGTGTGATCTCTGTGAGTGTGAACTCTGTCAGCTCTGTTCACACGTGCGTCCCATGTGAGTGTGAGTGTGAGTGTGAGTGTGAGTGTGAGCTCTGTGAGTGTGAGCTCTGTGTGATCTCTGTGAGTTGAGTGTGAGTGTGAGTGTGAGTGTGAATGTGAACTCTGTGAGTGTGATCTCTGTGAGTGTCAGCTCTGTTCACACGTGCATCCCATGTGAGTGTGAGTGTGAGTGTGAGTGTGAGTGTGAGTGTCAGCTCTGTGTGAACTCTGTGAGTGTGAGCTCTGTGAGTGTGAGCTCTGTTCACACGTGCATCCCATGTGAGTGTGAGTGTGCGCTCTGAGTGAGAGTGTGAGCTCTGGGTGTGCAAAACCACATTTCCTGCATTCCCCGCATTCCCTGCATTTCCTGCATTTCCTGCACTTCCCGCAGGTTTCCGGCTGCATTTCCTGCATCTCCTGCATTCCCTGCACTTCCTGCATCCCCTGCATTTCCTGCACTTCCTGCATTTCCTGCATTTCCTGCATTCCCTGCATTTCCTGCACTTCCCGTGCGGATTTTTGTGTTTTCCCGAATTTTCCGTGATATTTTCCTGAATTTTCCGTGATATTTTCCCGTGTGTTTCTCACTCATTTTCTGCTTCCCGGCTGCTTTTTATCCATTTTCCATGATTCCACATATTTTTTTATTAATTTCCCATATATTTTTTATACATTTTCCATGTTTCCCATGTATTTTCCTTTAATTTTTCCGCCTTTCCCTGTATTTTCCCCCATTTTCCATGTTTCCCACGTATTTTTTTATAAATTTTCCATGTTTTTCCCTGTATTTTTTATCCATTTTCCATGTTCTCATATATTTTTTATTCATTTTCCATGTTTCCCATATATTTTTATCCATTTTCCATGTTTTCCCATGTGTTTTTTCCCATTTTCCATGATTTTTCCTGTATTTTTTCCTATTTTCCATGATCCCATATATATATTTTTATTAATTTCCCATATATTTCCCCCATTTTCCATGTTCCCATGTATTTTTTATCCATTTTCCATGTTTCCCATGTATTTCTTTATAAATTTTCCATGTTCCCACGTATTTTTTTATAAATTTTCCGTGTTTTTCCCTGTATTTTTTATCCATTCCCCATGTTCCCATATATTTTTAATTAATTTCCCATATATTCCCCCCATTTTCCATGTTTTCCCTGTATTTTTATTAATTTTCCATGATTCCCATGTATTTTTTATTAATTTCCCATATCTTTTTCCCATTTTCCATGTTTTTTCCTGCGTTTTTCCCCATTTTCCACATTTCCTATGTATTTTTATCCATTTTCCATGATTCCATATATTTTTTATTAATTTCCCATACCTTTTTCCCATTTTCCATGTTTTTCCCTGCATTTTTCCCCATTTTCCATGTTTCCCATGTATTTTTTCCCATTTTCCATGTTCCCATGTATTTTTTTATTAATTTCCCATATATTTCCCCCCATTTCCATGTTTTTCCCTGCATTTTTCCCCATTTTCCATGATTCCCATGTATTTTTTTATTAATTTCCCATATATTTCCCCCCATTTCCATGTTCCCATCTATTTTTTATTCATTTTCCATGTTTCCCATGTATTTTTATCCATTTTCCATGTTTTCCCATGTATTTTTTATTAATTTCCCATATATTTCCCCCCATTTTCCATTTTCCCATGTATTTTTTATTCACTTTTCATGCTTCCCATGTATTTTTTCCCATTTTCCATGATTCCCATGTATTTATTATTAATTTCCCATATCTTTTTCCCATTTTCCATGTTTTTCCCTGCATTTTTCCCCATTTTCCATGTTTCCCATGTATTTTTATCCATTTTCCATGGTTTTCCCTGTATTTCCCCCCATTTTCCATGTTCCCATATATTTTTTATTAATTTTCCATATATTCCCCCCCATTTCCATGTTTCCCATGTATTTTTATCCATTTTCCATGTTCCCATATATTTTTTATTAATTTCCCATATATTTCCCCCATTTTCCATGTTCCCATATATTTTTTTATTAATTTCCCATATATTTCCCCCCATTTTCCATGTTTCCCATGTATTTTTCCTATTTTCCATGATCCCACATATTTTTTTATTAATTTCCCACATATTCCCCCCATTTTCCATGTTCCCATGTATTTTTTTATTAATTTCCCATATATTTTTTATACATTTCCATGTTCCCATGTGTTTTCTTACCATTTTTCCACCTTTCCCTGTATTTCCCCCCCATTTTTTTATAAATTTTATTTTATTATTTTATTTCTTTATAAATTTTCCACGTTTTTCCCTGTATTTTTTATCCATTCCCCATGATCCCACATATTTTTTTAATTAATTTCCCATATATTTCCCCCCATTTTCCCCGCATTTTCCCCCCATTTTCCGCCTCCTCCCCCCGATTTTCTGGCTCCCCCCCGTTTCATTTTCTCCTCTCCTCCTCCTCCTCCTCCTCCTCCTCCTCCTCCTCCTCCTCCTCCTCCTCTTCCTCCCCCGGGACCAATCCATCGCCGCAATTCCAAAGGTCTCGGATCCCTCGGATCCCCCCGATCCATCACCGAGGATTTAACGCTCGGATCGATGCTCCGGCCGTGCCCGCGCAACAAAATCGGGGTGGGGGGCTCGGGGGGGGTCCCCCCAACTCTGCCCGACCCCCCCAGAGCATCCCCGGCCCTTAATGAGGGGGTTAATTAGCGCCCGGGAGGGAGGGAAGCGTTAATTAGAGGGGTTGGGGGATGGGGGGGGTCTCGGTTTTGTGGCTGTGGGATTTGGGGTGGGGGGGGTTGGGGGAGTTTTGGGGGTCCCTGGGTTGGGGGCAGCGAATTTGGGGGGGTTTGGGGGCAGTTTTGGGGGTCCCTGGGTTGGGGGAAACAAATTTGGGGGGGTTTGGGGGGAGTTTTGGGGGTCTCTGGGTCGGTGGCACTGGGGTTTAGCGGGGGTTGGGGGGGTTTGGGGGGAGTTTTGGGGGTCCCTGGGTTGGGGGCAGCGAATTTGGGGGGGTTTGGGGGGAGTTTTGGGGGTCCCTGGGTTGGGGGAAGCGAATTTGGGGGGGTTTGGGGGGAGTTTTGGGGGTCTTTGAGTTGGGGACAGCGAATTTGGGGGGGTTTGGGGTCTCTCGGTTGGTGGCACCGGGGTTTGGGGGGAGTTTTGGGGGTCCCTGGGTTGGGGGAAGGAAATTTGGGGGGGTTTGGGGTCTCTCGATCGGTGGCACCAGAATTTCGGGGGTTTGGGGGGATTTGGGGGTCTTTGGGTTGGTGGCACCGGGGTTTGGGGGGAGTTTTGGGGGTCCCTGGGTTGGGGGCAGCAAATTTGGGGGGTTTGGGGGGAGTTTTGGGGGTCTTTGGGATGGGGGCAGCAAATTTGGGGGTCCCTGGGTTGGGGGAAGCGAATTTGGGGGGTTTTGGGGTCTCTCGGTTGGTGGCACTGAGGTTTGGGGGGAGTTTTGGGGGTCCCTGGGTTGGGTGCAGCAAATTTGGGGGGATTTGGGGGGAGTTTTGGGGGTCCCTGGGTTGGGGGCAGCAAATTTGGGGGGGTTTGGGGGGGATTTGGGGGTTTTTGGGTTGGGGGCAGAAAATTTGGGGGGAGTTTTGGGGGTCTCTGGGTTGGTGGCACTGGGGTTTGGGGGGGCTTGGGGGGAGTTTTGGGGGTCTTTGGGTTGGGGGCAGGAAATTTGGGGGTCTCAGCCCCATTTTTGGGGTCCCTCATTTGGTGTCAGTGAGGTTTGGGACGGGGGGGGGTCTCACCCTCTTTTTGGGGGGGGGTCCTTTCCATCCTGCCTCAGTTTCCCTCCTTTTCCCCTCTCTGTGCCCCCCCCCAAACCCCCTCGGGGGGGTCAGGAACAGCAGAGACCCCCCCAAAACCCTCTCGGGGGGGGTCGGGGACAGAAGAGACCCCCCAAAACCCTCTCGGGGGGGTCAGGAACAGGCGAGACCCCCCCAAAACCCTCTCGGGGGGGTCAGGAACAGGCGAGACCCCCCCAAACCCCCTCGGGGGGGGTCAGGACAGGTTCCAGCCCCCCCAAACCCTCTCAGGGGGGGTCAGAACCGGCTCCAGCCCCCCCAAACCCCCTCGGGGGGGGGGTCAGAACCGGCTCCAGCCCCCCCAAACCCCCTCGGGGGGGTCGGGACCGGCTCCGGGGGGGGGTCAGAACCGGCTCCAGCCCCCCCAAAACCCTCTCGGGGGGGTCGGGACAGGGGAGACCCCCCCAAAACCCCCTCGGGGGTGGTCGGGAACAGCAGAGACCCCCCAAAACCCTCTCGGAGGGGTCGGGACAGGTTCCAGCCCCCCCAAACCCTCTCGGGGGGGTCAGGACCGGCTCCGGGGGGGGGTCGGGACCGGCTCCAGCCCCCCCAAACCCCCTCGGGGGGGTCAGGACCGGCTCCGGGGGGGTCAGGACCGGCTCCGGGGGGGGTCAGGACCGGTTCCAGCCCCCCCAAACCCTCTGTGGGGGGGTCAGAACCGGCTCCGGGGGCGGGGGGTCAGGACAGGTTGAAGCCCCCCCAAACCCCCTCGGGGGGGGTCAGGACCGGCTCCAGCCCCCCCAAACCCCCTCGGGGGGGTCAGGACCGGCTCCGGGGGGGGTCAGGACAGGTTCCAGCCCCCCCAAACCCCCTCGGGGGGGTCAGAACCGGCTCCCCTTCCCCCAAACCCTCTCAGGGGGGGTCAGGACCGGCTCCGGGGGGGGTCGGGACCGGCTCCAGCCCCCCCAAACCCCCTCGGGGGGCTCAGAACCGGCTCCAGCCCCCCCCCCCCCGTGCCCCCGGCCCCAGCCCATGAATAACGCAACAGCCGCGACCCCCCCGGGACCCCCCCGGGACAGCGGCGGCGGCTCCGGCTCGGGGAGCAGCTGGCACTGAACGGGGGGGACACCGGGGACAGGGGGGACAGGGGGGACAGAGGGGGACACCGGGGACAGGGGGGACAGGGGGGGACACCGGGGACAGGGGGGGACAGGGGGGGACACCGGGGACAGGAGGGACGGGGGGGGACACCGGGGACAGGGGGGACAGGGGGGACACAGGGGGGGACAGGGAGGGGGGACGGGAGGGGACAGAGGTGGGGAGGGGACAGGGACAGAGATGGGGACACCGGGGACGGGGGGGACGGGAGGGGACAGAGATGGGGACAGAGGGGGGGACAGGGGACAGGGGACTGGGGGGGAGGGACAGGGAAGGGACGGGGGGGGACAGGGCGGGGAAATGGGGGGGACAGAGGGAGGGGACAGAGGGGGACAGGGATGGGACAGGGGGGGACAGAGGTGGGGAGGGTGGGGAGGGGACAGGGACAGAGATGGGGACACCGGGGACAGGGGGGACACAGGGGGGGACAGGGAGGGGGGACGGGGGACTGGGGGGGACAGAGGTGGGGAGGGGACAGGGACAGAGGGGGGACAGAGAGGGGGGAAATGGGGGGGGACAGAGGTGGGGACAAGGGGGGACAGAGCTGGGGAGGGGACAGGGACAGACGGGGGAACGGGGGGGGACAGAGGAGGGGACAGAGCTGAGGAGGGGACAGGGACAGAGATGGGGACAGAGGGGGGGAAATGGGGGGGGACGGGGGGGGAAATGGGGGGGACAGGAGGGTGACAGGGAGGGGACAGAGGGAGGGGACATGGAGGGGACAGGGAGGGGACAGAGGGGGGGGACAGAGGGGGTACAGAGAGGGGACAGGGAGGGGAAATGGGGGGACAGAGGAGGGGGTGACAGGTTTTAGGATATTTTTTTTAGGATTTTTTTAGGATTTTTTAAGGATTTTTTAAGGATTTTTTTAGGATTGTTTAAGGATTTTTTTAGGATTTTTTTTAGGATTTTTTAGGGTATTTTTAGGATTTTTTAAGGATTATTTTAGGATTATTTTAGGATTATTTTAGGATTATTTTAGGATTTATTTTATGATTATTTTATTATTATTTTAGGATATTTTAAGGATATTTTTAGGATTATTTTAGGATTTTTTAAGGATTTTTTTAGGATTTTCACCCCCTCCCTCCCTCAGCATCCCGTTTATCCAGGATTCCCGATAAATCCTTTATTTAGGAATTCATTCTTTGGGATTCAGGAAGCCTCAAAACCCCAAATTAATCCTGGGGGGTCTCTCCTGGCCATCAAAAACCTGGAGATTTATTCCCAAATAAATAAATTCCCTCCCAGTTCTGATGGATGAGGCCGAGCTCAATTCCAGCTCCGTTTATTTGGGATTCATTCCCTGGGATTTGGGATTCAGGAAGCGTCGGAAAGCTCCAATTAGGGCGGGGGGGTCTCTGCCGCTGCCGGGGGGTCCCGAGGGGGGAATTTAGGATTTATTCCCCTCTCCCCCCCCCCGCGTTGATGGAGATGGATGAGGCCGGGTTAAATCCATGGACAGAGGGTTTTTTATTCGGGATTGGCCGCTCGTTCCCAGGGATTTGGGATCGTTCTTTGGGATTTGGGAGGGAGGGGAGGTTTAGGGTTTATTTAGGATTTTTTTAGGATTTTTTTAAGGGGGTTTTTGGGGTTTTTTAGAGTTTTTTTAGGGTTTTTTTAGGGTTTTTTAAGGATTTTTTAAGGATTTTTTTAGGATTTTTTTAGGGTTTTTCAAGGATTTTTTTAGGGTTTTTTAAGGATTTTTTAAGGATTTTTTTAAAAGATATTTTAGGAATTTTTTAGGATTTTTTTAGGGTTTTTTAAGGATGTTTTTTGGGTTTTGGGGTTTTTTTTAGATTTTTTTTAGGGTTTTTTAAGGATTTTTAGATTATTTTGAAAAGATATTTTAGGAATTTTTTAGGATTTTTAAGGGATTTTTAAAGGATTTTTTAAGGATTTTTTAAGGATGTTTTAAGGATTTTTTAAGGATTTTTTAAGGATATTTTTAGGATTTTTTAAGGATTTTTTTAGGGTTTTTCAAGGATTTTTTTAGGGTTTTTTAAGGATTTTTTAATGATTTTTTAAAAGATATTTTAGGAATTTTTTAGCATTTTTTTAGGGTTTTTTAAGGATTTTTTTAGGGTTTTGGGGGTTTTTTTTAGATTTTTTTTAGGGTTTTTTAAGGATTTTTAGATGATTTTTAAAGGATATTTTAGGAATTTTTTAGTATTTTTAAGGGATTTTTAAAGGATTTTTTTAAGGATTTTTTAAGGATTTTTTAAGGATTTTTTAAGGATTTTTTAAGGATATTTTTAGGATTTTTTAAGGATTTTTTTAGGGTTTTTCAAGGATTTCTTTAGGGTTTTTAAAGGATTTTTTAAGGATTTTTAAAAGATATTTTAGGATTTTTTTAGGATTTTTAAAGGATTTTTAAAGGATTTTTAAAGGATTTTTTAAGGATTTTTTAAGGATTTTTTAAGGATTTTTAAAAGATATTTTAGGATTTTTTTAGGATTTTTAAAGGATTTTTAAAGGATTTTTAAAGGATTTTTTAAGGATTTTTTAAGGATTTTTTAAGGATTTTTTAAGGATTTTTTTAGGGTTTTTCAAGGATTTTTTTAGGGTTTTTTAAGGATTTTTTAATGATTTTTTAAAAGATATTTTAGGAATTTTTTAGGATTTTTTTAGGGTTTTTTAAGGATTTTTTTAGGGTTTTTTTAGGATTTTTTTAGGGTTTTTAAAGGAATTTTTAGGATTATTTTAGGATTATTTTAGGATTTTTAAAGGAATTTTTAGGATTATTTTAGGAATTTTTTCGGGTTTTTTTAAGGATTTTTTTAGGATTATTTCAGGATTTTTTTAGGATTATTTCAGGATTTTTTAGGATTTTTTTAATGATTTTATTTAGGATTTTATTTAGGATTTTATTTAGGATTTTATTTAGGATTTCCACCCCCACCAGCATCCCGTTTATCCCAGAATTCCCAATAAATTCTTTGGGATTCGGGAGCCCAATTAGGGCTCGGGGAGGGATCCCGGGGGGATTTTGGGATTTATTCCCTTCCCCGCTCCCAGGGCCGGGAGATGGATGAGCTTTGGACAGCTCCGTTTATTTGGGATTCATTCCCGGGGATTTGGGATTCATTCCCGGGGATTTGGGATTCATTCCCTGGGATTTGGGATTCGGGAAGCGTCGGAAGCTCCAATTAGGGTGGGGGGGTCTCTGCCGCTCCCGGGGGTCCCCAGGGGGGAATTTAGGATTTAGGAGATGGATGGGATTTAAATCCCGTTTATTTGGGATTCATCCACTGGGATTTGGGATTGGTTATTTGGGATTCATCCTTTGGGATTGGTTATTCGGGATTTGGGATTGGTTATTTGGGATTGGTTATTTGGGATTGGTTATTTGGGATTTAAATCCCGTTTATTTGGGAGTCATCTGCTGGGATTTGGGATTGGTTATTTGGGATTGGTTATTTGGGATTGGTTATTCGGGATTTGGGATTGGTTATTTGGGATTTGGGATTGGTTATTTGGGATTGGTTATTTGGGATTTGGGATTGGTTATTTGGGATTGGTTATTTGGGATTTGGGATTGGTTATTTGGGATTGGTTATTTGGGATTGGTTATTTGGGATTTAAATTCCGTTTATTTGGGATTCATCCGCTGGGATTTGGGATTGGATATTTGGGATTGGTTATTTGGGATTGGTTATTTGGGATTGGTTATTTGGGATTTGGGATTGGTTATTTGGGATTGGTTATTTGGGATTGGTTATTTGGGATTTGGGATTTGGGATTGGTTATTTGGGATTGGTTATTTGGGATTTGGGATTGGTTATTTGGGATTGGTTATTTGGGATTGGTTATTTGGGATTTGGGATTGGTTATTTGGGATTGGTTATTTGGGATTGGTTATTTGGGATTGGTTATTTGGGATAGGTTATTTGGGATTCATCCATTGGGATTTGGGATTGGTTATTGGGATTCGTTATTCGGGATTTGGGATTGGTTATTTGGCATTTGGGATTGGTTATTTGGGATTGGTTATTTGGGATCCATTCTTTGATCCCATTCTTTGATCCCATTCTTTGGGATTTGGGATCGGTTTTTTGGGATTTGGGATCGGTTTTTTGGGATTTGGGATCGGTTTTTTGGGATTTGGGATCGGTTTTTTGGGATTTGGGATCGGTTTTTTGGGATTTGGGATCGGTATTTTGGGATTTGGGATCGGTTTTTTGGGATTTGGGATAATTTATTTTTTTTTCCACAGGTGCCCCCCCCCTCCCCTCCCCCTCCCCCTCCTCCTCCTCCTCCTCCCTCCCCGATCGATTCCCGGAACCGTTCCCGGGATTTGAAAATGTCAGGATTTGCCTTGGATCGATCCGAGGGGGGGGCGGGACCCTCCCCCTCCCCTCCCCCTCCCCTCCCCCTCCCCTCCCCCACCCCTCCCCCACCCCCGAGCCGATTTTGGGGGAAAATTTTGGGTTTTTTCCTGGGAATTGGGGGATTTTGGGGGGATTTTGGGGGATTTTTGGGGATTTTTTTGGAATTTTGGGGAGATTTTGGGGGGATTTTAGGGGATTTTTGGGGAATTTTGGGGAATTCAGAAGGATTTGGGGGGATTTTGGAGAATTTTGGGAGGATTTGGGGGGAATTTTGGGGGAATTTTGGGAATTTTAGGGGATTTGGGGGGAATTTTGGGGAATTTTTGGAGATATTAGGGGATTTTGGGGGAATTTTGGGGGATTTTGGGGGATTTTAGGGGATTTTGGGGGAATTTTAGGCAATTTTGGAGAATTTTGGGAGGATTTTGGGGGAATTCTGGGGGATTTTGGGGAATCTTGGGGGATTTGGGGGGATTTTTGGGAATTTGGGGAATTTGGGGAAATTTTGGGGGATTTTGGGGGGGTTTTGGGGGATTTTGGGGTCCATCCTCTCCCTCCCCCAATGGGGAACCCCCAAACCTCTCCCATCTTTTGGGGGGGGTCCGGTCCCTTCCCTTCCTACCCCTCCAAAATGGGGCTGGGGGGGTCGGGAGATGGACGGACCCCCCCAAAAGGGGCCGGACCCCCCTAAAATGGGGCTGGGGGAGCCCGAGATGGGGATGGAGAGGTTGGACCCCCCCAAAAATGGGTCTGGAACCCCCCCTGAAGACTCGGAGCCCCCCGAAATGGGTCTGGAACCCCCCCTGAAGACTCGGAGCCCCCCGAAATGGGTCTGGAACCCCCCAAAAATAGGTCTGGAGCCCCCCAAAGGCTCGGAGCCCCCCCAAATGGGTCTGGAGCCCCCCAAAGGCTCGGAGCCCCCCCGTTCAGAGCCCCCCCAGAGCCCCCCATCATGTCAGAGCCCCCCCCAATGTCTGAGACCCCTCCTCAATGTCAGAGACCCCCCTCAATGTCAGAGCCGCCCCCAGAGCCCCCCTGAGCCCCCCCCTCATGTCAGATAAGCCCCCAAGCCCTCCTCGATGTCAGAGACCCCCCCTCATGTCAGAGCCCCCCCCCAGAGCCCCCCTCAATGTCAGAGACCCCCCCTCATGTCTGTCAGAGACCCCCCCTCATGTCAGAGCCCCCCCCCAGAGCCCCCCTCTTGTCAGAGCCCCCCCGAACCCCCCTCGATGTCTGAGACCCCCCCCAGAGCCCCGCAGAGCCCCCTCCTCATGTCAGAGCCCCCCCCATGTCAGAGACCCCCCCCGAGCCCCCCTCATGTCAGAGCCCCCCCCTCAATGTCAGATCCCCCCCGAGCCCCCCCTCATGTTTGTCAGAGCCCCCACCCGAGCCCCCCTCGATGTCAGAGCCCCCCCTCAATGTCAGATCCCCCCCCTCATGCCAGAGCCCCCCCCCCGCCCCCCCCCAATGTCAGAGACCCCCCCCTCATGTCAGATCCCCCCCCCCTCATGCCAGAGCCCCCCCCCCGAGCCCCCCTCATGTCAGAGACCCCCCCTCAATGTCAGACCCCCCCGTCCCCCCCCGGCCGGGCCGGGCTCAGCCGAGCGCGCCGCGGCCCCGCGGGAGGCGCTGCCAGAGAGGGGAGGGGGCTCGGGGGGGCTCGGGGGGGCTCGGGGGGGCTCGGGGGGGCTGCAAAGGGGGAGATGGAGCCCGAATAAATGGGAGTGGAGACCGAAAAATGGGGATTGGAGACTGAAAAATGGGATTGGAGCACAAAAAATGGGGATTGGAGACCGAAAAATGGGAATTGGAGCCCGAATAAATGGGATTGGAGACCGAAAATTGGGAATTGGAACCCGAAAATTGGGAATTGGAGACGGAAAATTGGGGATTGGAGCCTGAAAATTGGGATTTGAGACTGAAAATTGGGGATTGGAGACCGAAAAATGGGATTGGAGACCGAAAATTGGGATTTGAGATGGAAAATTGGGGAGATGGAGCCCGAAAATTGGGGATTGGAGCCCGAAAATTGGGGATTGGAGCCCGAAAATTTGGGATTGGAACCCGAAAAATGGGATTGGAGACTGAAAATTGGGAATTGGAACCCGAAAATTGGGATTTGAGCCAGAAAATTGGGAATTGGAGCCAGAAAATTGGGATTGGATCCTGAAAAATGGGGATTGGAGTCCGAAAATTGGGGATTGCAACCCGAAAAATGGGGATTGGAAGCTGAAAATTGGGGAGTGGAGCCCGAAAATTGGGGATTGGAGCCCGAAAATTGGGAATTGGAGCCCGAATAAATGGGATTGGAGACTGAAAATTGGGGAGATGGAGCCCGAAAATTGGGATTGGAGCCCAAAAATTGGGGATTGGAGCCCGAAAATTGGGGTTGGAACCTGAAAATTGGGGATTGGAACCCGAAAATTGGGGATTGGAACCTGAAAATTGGGATTGGAACCTGAAAAATGGGGATTGGAACCTGAAAATTGGGGATTGGAACCTGAAAATTGGGGATTGGAGCCCGAAAATTTGGGTTGGAACCTGAAAAATGGGGATTGGAACCCGAAAATTGGGATTGGAACCTGAAAATTGGGAATTGGAGCCCGAATAAATGGGATTGGAGCCCGAAAGTTGGGAATTGGAACCTGAAAAATGGGGATTGGAGACCGAAAATTGGTGTTGGAACCTGAAAATTTGGGATTGGAACCCGAAAATTGGGAATTGGAGACTGAAAATTGGGAATTGGAACCCGAAAATTGGGAATTGGAACCTGAAAATGGGGAATTTGATCCCGAAAATGGGGACTTGGACCCCGAGAAACGGGGAGATGGAGCCGAAAATGGGGAGAAGGACCTTGAAAAATGCGGGAATTTGACCACAAAAAATGGGGATTTGGATCCCAAAAATGCAGGAATTGGACCCGAAAAAATGGGGGGGAAATTGAGAATTGGGGGGGGTGGTCCTTGCTCAGATTGAGATGAACCCCAAAATGCGGTGGGGGGGTCCCCATTGGTGGCTTCACCACCAAAATCCGGGGATCCCCCCAAAATCCAGCCCAATTTTCCCCTCCCCCCCCACATTTTTGGGGTGTCCCCCCCCGGTGTCCCCAATGTCGCCGTTCCTGGGCGGGGATTCGAACTCGCGACCTTCCGACCTCCGGGCCGCTCGTGTCTTCGGCCGTTCCCGGAGCGCGCTCGTGCATTTCCGCCTCACTCGGTAATTTCCGTCCACGTTCGGCATCCGCCGCTCCACCCATAAAGGGCGTGGTTTAGAAATAGCGCGATGTGATTGGTTGTCTGCGATGAGTGGGCGGGGCTTTGGGGAAGATCAGCTCTACCATTGGCTGGAGGCTTTCTCGCGCCTCCACCCCTCCTCTCGCTGAATGGCGGCGGGAGGAGGGCGGGACAAACGAGGGTTTTCCGCACTCTGATTGGTGCAAACGCTGAGGACGCCGCGCACTGATTGGCTAGCGGGTGAAATTCACGCTCTGATTGGCTGGCGCGCTCTGAGGGCTCTGCCGGGCCACGGCCCCCGCCCGGAGCGTCGCGGGTGAGGCGGGGGGGGGGGGCGAGGGACCCCCGGGACCCCCCCGGGACCCCTCGGTGAGTGCGGGAGCTCCGGAGGGGCCGGGGAACAGCGACGGGAACCCGGCCGAGGGGGTGGAGGGGCCTCCAGAGGGGAGGGGATGAGGCGGGGTCGGGGCAGAACTGCGGGGGTTTCGTGAGGGGAATGGGGGGGCTGAGATGCCTGAGGGGCTTCGGAGGGGTTTGGGGGGCTCTGAGGGGATTTGTGAGGGGTCTGAGGGGATTTGAGGGGCTCTGAGGAGTTTTGTGAGGGGGTTTGGGGGCTCTGAGGGGATTTGTGAGGGGTCTGAGGGGATTTGTGAGGGGTCTGAGGGGATTTGAGGGGCTCTGAGGGGTTTTGTGAGGGGGTTTGGGGGCTCTGAGGGGATTTGAGGAGCTCTGAGGGGTTTGGGGGGGCTGAGGGGTTTTGTGAGGGGGTTTAGGGGGGCTGAGGGAATTTGAGGGGCTCTGAGGGGATTTGTGAGGGGTCTGAGGGGTTTTGTGAGGGCTGAGGGGTTTGGGGGGCTCTGAGGAGTTTTGTGAGGGGATTTAGGGGCTCTGAGGGGATTTGAGGGGCTCTGAGGAGATTTTTGAGGAGTGTGAGGGGTTTTGTGAGGGGTTTCGTGAGGGCTGAAGGGTTTGGGGGGCTCTGAGGTGTTTTGTGAGGGTGTTTGGGGAATTTGAAGAGTTCTGAGGGGAATTTGGGAGCCTGAGGGGATTTAGGGGAGCTGAGGGCATTTGAGGGGGGATCTGAGGAAATTTGTGAGGGGGCCTGAGGGGATTTGGGGGGGTCTGAGGGGTTTTGTGAGGTAAATTTGGGGGCCTGAGGTGATCTGGGGGCCCTGGTGAGGATTTGAGGGGCTCTGAAGAGTTTTTGAGAGACTCTGAAGGGTTTTTGAGAGACTCTGAGGGTCTTTTTGAGGGGTCTGAGAGTTTTTTGAGGTGTCTGAGATGGTTTTGAGGGACTCTCAGGGCTCTTTTGAAGGCTCTGAAGGATTTTTGGGGGGCTCCGAGGGTTTTTTGGGGCTCTTTTTGTGGGTTATGAGGGATTTTTGAAGACTCTGAGGGGTTCTGGGGAGCTCTGAGTGGATTTTTAGAGGGTCTCATGAAGTCTGAGAGAATTTTGGGGTCCCTGAGGGGTTTTTGGATGCCTTGAGGAGTTTTTTGGGGTCTCTTTGGGGTTTTTGGGGCTCTTTTCGTGGGGTCTGAAGAGTTTTTGGCCTCTTTGAGACCTTTTTCTGTTGAGTCTCGGGTTTTTGTGAGGTTTTTGGGGTGTTTTTTGTGGGATCTGAAGAGTTTTGGGCATCTTGGTGCTTTTTTTGTGGGCTCAGAGGGGTTTTTGTGGCGTTTGAGGGGTTTTTTGTGGTGTTTGAGAGGTTTTTGAGGGTCTCTGAGGTCTTTAGAGACTTTTTTATGGGCTCAGAGGGGTTTTTTTGTGGAGTTTGAGGGTTTTTTTGTGGAGTTTGAGGGGTTTTTGAGGGTCTCTGTGAGGTTTTTAGGGTTTTTTATGGGCTCTGAGGATTTATTTGTGGGGTCTGAAGGGTTTTTTTGGGGTTCACAGAGGGAGTCTTGTGGAAATTTGGGGGACCAGAGCAGGAATTTTGGTTGGATAAGAAAGAAAATTCCATGGGATGATCCAGGAGCATCAGAAATGAGATTTTTCCATCCTTTATTTGTTATTCCCGACAATTATCGAGGTGAAAATCCCCATGAACCGCGAGGAATTAATGAATTCTTAATTACTAATTAATAAATAATAATAATTCCCTGTCTGGAAAAGCTTTTCCAGAGCCTCATCCCTGCTTGTGGCTCCTTCCTGGGGGGAGATTCCAGAGAAAAATGGGTTAAAAAATGGGATTTTATCCCATTGGGAAAGACACAAATCACGTGGGAAACGTGGGATTTGCTCCAGGGGAGGAAAAACCTGGAAAATTGGGAAAAGTGACCCCGGAATTCCCTTCCCAGCCCAGAAATTCCAGGGATTTTGGGAATTTCTGAGGGGTTTTCCCTTAAAACTTGGAGCTGGAGTTTGGGCTCCTGGTTTTTGCCTCTTCTTTCCCTCTTTTTTCCCTCTTTTTTCCGTCTTTTTTCCCTCTTTTTTTCCCTCTTTTTTTCCCTCTTTTTTCCCTCTTTTTTCCCCTCTTTTTCCCTCTTTTCCCCTCTTTTTTCCCCTCTTTTTTCCCCTCTTTTTTCCCCTCTTTTTTCCCCTCTTTTTTCCCCTCTTTTTCCCTCTTTTTTTCCCTTCTTTTCCCCCTTTTTCCCTTCTTTTTCCCTTCTTTTTCCCCTCTTTTTTCCCTCTTTTTCCCTCTTTTTCCCTCTTTTTCCCTCTTTTTCCCTCTTTTTCCCCTCTTTTTCCCTCTTTTTTCCCTCTTTTTTCCCTCTTTTTTCCCTCTTTTTTCCCTCTTTTTTCCCTCTTTTTTCCCTCTTTTTTCCCTCTTTTTTCCCTCTTTTTTCCCTCTTTTTTCCCTCTTTTTTCCCTCTTTTTTCCCTCTTTTTTCCCCTCTTTTTCCCCTCTTTTTCCCCTCTTTTTTCCCTCTTTTTCTCCTCTTTTTTCCCCTCCTTTTTCCCTCCTTTTTCCCTCCTTTTTCCCTCCTTTTTCCCTCCTTTTTCCCTCCTTTTTCCCTCCTTTTTCCCTCTTTTTTCCCTCTTTTTTCCCTCTTTTTTCCCTCTTTTTTCCCTCTTTTTTCCCTCTTTTTCCCTCTTTTTTCCCTCTTTTTCCCCTTTTCCTCCTCTTTGTTCTCCCAATCCCAGATTTCCCCTTTTGGGATTTTTTGGGATGTTTTTCCCTGCTTTTTAGGATCAGATCTTCGGAATTTTTGGGATCATTTTCCTGCTTTTTAACAGTGAATCTTTGGGATTTGGGATTTTTAGGGATTGTTTTCCTGGAATTTGGGATTTAGGGTTTTTTTTTTTTGGGATGGTTTTCCCTCTTTTTCCAATCAGATCCCGCCCCTTAACGGATTTTCCTGGGATTTTGGGAATTTCGGAGCCACCTCCAGGAGGAATTTTTGCCTTTCCAGCAAAATTTGGGATCCTGGGCTCGTTCTCCTCCCTCTGGAATTCCAACCTTGGATTTCATCCCGGATTTTTTAGGGGATTTTGGGCCCTTTCCCCCTCCCATTCCCATTAAAATCCCCCGGAATTCCCACATGGATTCAACCCCCTCCTCCCCTCCCTTTTTCCAGCTTTTTTTTTCAGCCTGGAATTCCCAGGGAATTTTTGACCTTTTCCAGGTGAATTCCATGAATTATTCATCGACTCCAATTAAAGAATTCCCAATTTATTTCCACTCCCAACGTTCCCAGCTCAAATTTCCCTTTTATTCCCATTTTCCCAATGGATAAATTCCCATTTTTTCCCTGCCCTGAACAGAATTTTGGGGATTTTCCCCCCAATTCCTGCTTTTCCCAGTTTTTTAATGGATTTGACATCCCTTGATCCCATTATTATTTAATTTTGGGGCTATTCCAGACAATTTTGGGGCTATTCCAGAGGGGTTTTGGGGATATTGATTTATTTTAGGGATATTCCAGGGGTTTTAGGGATATTCCAGAGTTTTTTTGGGATATTCCAGAGGTTTTTTGGGATATTGATTTATTTTAGGGATATTCCAGGGGTTTTTTTTTGCTATTCCAGGATTTTTTTTTTGGGATATTCCAGCAGTTCTGGGAATATTCCAGAGGTTTTTCCTTCCCTGGGACCCCAAAAACTCCCAGAGCCTCCCAATCCCGTTTTTTCCCCCCAAATCCTTCGGAATTCCGGCAGAATTCCCGACCCTGAGGCTTCCAAAGGAATTCCAGAACTTTATCTGGGATAGGGATCAATCCTTGATTTTTGGGATCGTTTTTCCAGGGGAAAAAAAAACCCCAAAATTCCCTTTTCCAGGTTTAAAAAAAAAGGGGAAAATCCCCTAATTAATGAATCCTAATTAATCCCAAAAATTCCTGATTTTTCCTGGATTTTCCAGGCTCCCAAATCCCCATTTTTTTGGGGGGAATATCCCGATGTTTTCCATAAAAAAAAGGGAATTCTTTTCCTGCTCCTTTGTCAGGTTCATCCCAGGAGGAAATTCCTGAATTAATCCCGGGGAAACCCCTTAATTAATTCATCCTAATTAATCCTAATTAACCCTGGTAATTAATCCTGGCTTTTCCTGGCTCCCAAATCCCCCGATTTTTTGGGAATTTTCCAGCGTTTTTCCATTAAAAAAAAAAGGATCATTCCCAGAGTTTTTTCCTTGCTCCATTGTCAGCTCCATCCCTTAATTAATTAATCCTAATTAACCCTAATTAATCCTGGATCTCTGGTAATTAATCCTGGCTTTTCCTGGCTCCCAAATCCCCCAGTTTTTGGGGAATTTTCCGGCGTTTTTCCATGAAAAAAAGGGAATTTTCCCCTCTCCTTTGTCTTCTCTCTTTGTTTCTTTTTCCAAGGGAATTCCCCCTCTGGAATGGGAGAAAAAAAGGGGAGAAATTGGAGGGAATTTGGGGTAAAAATGGGAAAAAATGGGGAAAGAAAAGAGGGAAAAACTGGAGGGAATCTGGGGGGAAAAATGGGGAAAAAAAAAGGGGAAAAATGGGGAAAAAAAGGGGAAAAATTGGGAAAAAAAGGGGAAAAATTGGGAAAAAAGTGGAGTTGATTTGGGATAAATTTGGGATAAATGTGGGATAAATTTATCCATTGACTTTTAATTCCAGGTGGTTTTAAATTCCTTTTAATTCCATTTTTTAATTATAATTCCAGAGTTTTCTGTAATTCCTGGGGTTTTTAATTCCAGCTTTTTTAATTCCTTTCTTTTTAATTCCAGGTTATTTTTAATTCCTTTCTTTTTTCATTTCTTTCTTTTTTTATTCCATGTTTTTTTTTTTTTAAATTCCAGGTTTGGGGTTTTTTTTATCCTTTAATTCCAGGGGTTTTAAAATTCCTTTCTTTTTAATTCCAAGGTTTTTAAAAATCCCTTTATTTTTCATTTTCCTTATTTTTAATTCCAAGAATTTTTATTAATTCCAGGGTTTTTTTTTTTCCCTTTAATTCCAGGGATTTTTTAATTCCTTTCCTTTTAATTCCAGGCTTTTTTTTATCCTTTATTTTTTATTCCAGGGTTTTTTTAATTCCTCTCTTTTGAATTCCAAAGGTTTTTTTAATTTCCTTTCTTTTTAATTCCAAGATTTCTTTTAATTCCTTTTTTTTTTATTCCAGTTTTTTATGTTTTTGACTCCTTTATTTTCTATTCCAGGGATTTTTTTATTCTTTAATTCCAAGGGTTTTTAATTCCTTTAATTCCAAAGGTTTTTTAATTCCTTTATTTTCTATGCCAGGGATTTTTTATCCTTTAATTCCAAGGATTTTTAATTCCTTTAATTCCAAAGGTTTTTTAATTCCTTTATTTTCTATTCCAGGGATTTTTTATCCTTTAATTCCAAGGATTTTTAATTCCTTTAATTCCAAAGGTTTTTTAATTCCTTTAATTCCAAAGGTTTTTAATTCCTTTATTTTCCCTTCCTGGGATTTTTTATCCTTTAATTCCAAGGATTTTTAATTCCTTTAATTCCAATGATTTTTAATTCCTTTCTTTTCCCTTCCTGGGATTTTTTATCCTTTTATTCCAAAGGTTTTTTAATTCCAGGAATTTTCTTTTAATCTCCTTTATTTAATTCCCATTTTTTTCTGGTTTTTCCTCCTTTTCCCACTCCCACATTTCTTTTTATTCTTTATTTTTCCAGGAAATCTTTCAACATTCCCAAAAAACCCGAAATTCCCAATTTTTCTGCTCCAAAACCTCTGGAATTCCACCCAAAGATGTCCAGGAAGCAGCAGCCCAAAGGTAGGAATTCCCAGAACCCCCAAAATCTGGGATTTGATCCCAAAAAAAACCCCCAAATCTGGGATTATTTTAATTGGGAATTGCAGCTTTGGGATTCCAGGAATTGTTAATTGGGTTAATTGGGATCGGAGCTCTGGAGTTCCCTGGGAATTCCCAGGGAGTTTTCCAAGGATTCTGGGAATGCTCCCAGCTGGGAGAGGGGAAAAATGGGGGAAAATTGGGAAAAAATGGGGAAAAATGGGAAAAATTGGGAAAAAAAAGGGGGGAAATTGGGGAAAAATGGGAAAAATTGGGGAAAAAAGGGGGAAATTGGGAAAAAATGGGGGAAGTTGGGAAAAAATGGGGGAAATTGGGAAAAAAAAGGGGGGAAATTGGGAAAAAAAAGGGGGGAAATTGGGAAAAAAAGGGAAAAATTGGGAAAAAAGGGGGGAAATTGGGGAAAAAATGGAAAAAATTGGGAAAAAAAAGGGGGGAAATTGGGAAAAAAAAAGGGGAAATTGGGGGAAATTGGGGAAAAAAGGGGGAAATTGGGAAAAAAAGGGGGAAATTGGGAAAAAAAATGGGGGAAATTGGGAAAAAAATGGGGAAAATTGGGAAAAAAAGGGGGGAAATTGGGAAAAAATGGGGGAAATTGGGAAAAAAATGGAAAAAATGGGAAAAAAGGGGGAAAACGAGGAAAAAAAAGGGAAAAAATGGGAAAAATAGGTGGAAAAATGAGGGGGAAAATGGGAAAAAAATGGGAAAATGAGGAAAAAAGGGGGGAAAATGAGAAAAAAGGAGGGGAAAATTGGGAAAAAAGGTGGAAAAATTGGGAAAAATTGGGAAAATGAGGAAAAAAGGGGAAAATGAGGGAAAAATGGGAAAAAATGTGGGAAAAAATGAGGGAAAAATGAGGGAAAAGGGGGGAAAGTTGGGAAAAAATGGAGAAAAATGAGGAGGGAAAGGAGAATTTTTGGGGTTTTGGGAATTTTCCTGGGATTTTGTGGGAAAAATGAGGGGGAAAAGGGGAATTTTTGGGGTTTTGGGAATTTTCCTGGGATTTTGGGGGAAAAAAGGTGGAGAATTCCAGGAAAAATGCTGGAAAATTGAGGGGAAAGAGGGGAAGTTTTGGGGTTTTGGGATCCCAGTAAAACTGGGAATTTTCCTGGAATTTTCCAGGAATTCCAGGGGGTTTTTTTTGGGATTGATTCTCCCAAGGAATCCCAGGGAATTTTTGCTCCCTGTCAGGAATAAAACAGTGGAAAAACCCAGGAAAATCGAGGTGGAAAAACCCAAAATTGGGGATTTTTGGGATCACAGCTCAAGTGGGAATTTCCCCTTGAATCCCAGGAATTTTTTGGGATCAATCCCCTCACAATTCCCCCATTTTCCCTAAAAAAAAATCCACAACATCCAGCCAGAATTCCAACAAAAAAAATGGGATTTAAAGCAGAAAACCTCATCCCTAAATCCCCTTTTTTAGCCTCAAAATTCCCTGGGCTCCTTTCCTGCTTTTTCCATGGATTTTTCCCTTTTTTCCGAGGTTTTTTTTTGTGGGATGAGAGGATTCCCTTGGAATGTTAATTCCAGAGGGTGTTTGGAGAGGGGGGAGGGGCCTCATTTGTCTTTATTTGCCTTTAATTAATTATTGAGAGGCAATTCCAGGCCCTTTCCCAGCGGGAAAATCCAGGGATTTTCCGGGATAATTTTCCCATTTGCTCTGCCAGATGGATCCTAAAGGATTATCCCGAAAAAAAATTGGGATTTGGGGGGGGTTTAGAGGGGAAAAGGTGGGAAATTGGGGGAAAAAATGGGGAATTTGGGGGAAAAAATGGGGAATTTGGGGGGAAATGTGGGAATTTGGGGGGAAAATGTGGGAATTTGGGGGGGAAATGTGGGAATTTGGGGGAGAAATGCGGGAATTTGGGGGGAAATGTGGGAATTTGGGGGAAAATGTGGGAATTTGGGGGGAAAATGTGGGAATTTGGGGGGAAAATGTGGGAATTTTGGGGGGAAAATGAGGGAATTTAGGGAGAAATGTGGGAAATTGGGGGAGAAAATGCAGGAATTTGGAGGGAAATGTGGGAATTTAAGAAGAAATGTGGGAATTTGGGGGGAAAATGAGGGAATTTAGGGAGAAATGTGGGAATTTTGGGGGAAAATATGAGAATTTGGGGGAAAATTTGGGAATTTTTGGGGGAAATGAGGGAATTTAGGGAGAAATGTGGGAATTTAGGGGGAAAATGCAGGAATTTGGGGGGAAAATGTGGGAATTCAGGGAGAAATGTTGGAATTTGGGGGGAAACCATTGGAATTCGTGGGAATTTGGGTGGAAAAATCTGGGATATTGAGGGAAAAACACCTGGAATTCGAGGGTTGGAGCTTCCTGGAGCTGGAATTTTTTGGGATCGAAGCTCCTAGGCTTGGAATTTGCCCTGGAGAGGGAATTTTTGGGCTTTGGAACTTCCTGGGGCTGGGAATTTTGGGATTAGGGTGGGAATTTTGGGATTTGGGTGGAAATTTTGGGATTTAGGGTGGGAATTTTGGGATTTGGAGTGGGAATTTTGGGATTTGGGCTGGGAATTCTGGGATTTGGTGGAAATTTTGGGATTTAGGGTGGGAATTTTGGGATTTGGGGTGGGAATTTCAGGATTGGGGGATGCTGTGTGGCCGGGATCCAGCATTCCCAGGGAAATTCCCGGGTTTTTTCCCACAGATTCCTTGGGATTCATCTTCGACGTTCGCTCCGGGGCCGTGCGGGCGCAGGGCGGCTGCTCCGAGAACATGAAGGAAAAGGTGCCCAAAATTCCCAAATTCCCAACAATTCCCAACAATTCCCACTCACCCAGGAGTCCCCAGTTTTCCAAGAATTCCCAATTTTCCAGAATTCCCAGCAGCTCCCCAGTTTTCCCAGGGATTCCCATTCTCCCACAATTCCTCTTGAATTTTTCCCGGGATTTTTCCTTCATTTTTCCCCCAGAATTCTCCGTTAATTTCCCATGGATTTTTCCAGGGATTTTTCCCTGTTTTCCCGTGATTTTCTCAGGGGTTTTTCCATGACCTTCCTTTGGATTTTCCCACGGTTTTCCCAGAGTTTTTTCCTGGGATTTTTCCCTGATTTCCCTGATTTCCCTGACTTTTCCCTGACTTTTCCATGGTTTTTCCATGGCTTTCCCCGTGGATTTTCCCGTGGCTTTTCCCAGTTTTTCCCTGGATATTCCCATGGATACTCCATGGCTTTTCCCATGGATATTCCCCTGGATATTCCCATGGATTTTCCCCTGGATTTTCCCCTGGATTTTCCCCTGGATTTTCCCCTGGATTTTCCCCTGGATTTTCCCCTGGATTTTCCCATGGATTTCCCCTGGATTTTCCCATGGATTTTCCCATGGATTTTCCCATGGATTTCCCATGGATTTCCCATGGATTTCCCATGGATTTCCCATGGATTTTCCATGGATTTTCCCCTGGATTTCCCCTGGATTTTCCCCTGGATTTTCCCATGGATTTCCCCTGGATTTTCCCCTGGATTTCCCCTGGATTTTCCCCTGGATTTTCCCCTGGATTTTCCCATGGATTTTCCCCTGGATTTTCCCCTGGATTTTCCCATGGATTTTCCCATGGATTTTCCCATGGATTTCCCATGGATTTCCCCTGGATTTTCCCATGGATTTCCCATGGATTTCCCATGGATTTCCCATGGATTTTCCCATGGATTTCCCATGGATTTTCCCATGGATTTCCCATGGATTTCCCCTGGATTTTCCCATGGATTTCCCATGGATTTCCCATGGATTTCCCATGGATTTTCCCATGGATTTCCCATGGATTTCCCATGGATTTTCCCTGTTTTTCCCATGGATTTCCCATGGATTTTCCTATGGATTTCCCATGGATTTTCCCATGGATTTTCCCATGGATTTTCCCATGGATTTCCCATGGATTTCCCATGGATTTCCCATGGATTTTCCCTGTTTTTCCCATGGATTTCCCAGGTCCAGGCAGTGCAGGCAGTGATTCCCCAGCACAGCACCCCCTGAATATTCCCCAGGATATTCCCAGTTTTCCCCAGGATATTCCATGGATATTCCCTGTCATTCCCATGGATTTTCCCAGTTTTTCCCATGGATATTCCATGGATTTTCCCAGTTTTTCCAGGTGCAGGCGGTGCAGGCGGTGATTCCCCAGCGCAGCACCCCCTGAATATTCCTCAGGATATTCCCGGTTTTCCCCTGGATATTCCCAGTTTTTCATGGGATTTCCCCTGGATTTCCCCTGTCATTCCCATGGATTTTCCCAGTTTTTCCCATGGATATTCCATGGATTTTCCCAGTTTTTCCAGGTGCGGGCGGTGGTTCCCCAGCGCAGCACCCCCTGAATATTCCCCAGGATATTTCATGGATATTCCCTGTCATTCCCATGGATTTTCCCAGTTTTTCCCATGGATATTCCATGGATTTTCCCAGTTTTTCCCACGGATATTCCATGGATTTTCCCTGTTTTTCCAGGTACAGGCAGTGCAGGCAGTGGTTCCCCAGCGCAGCACCCCCTGAATATTCCCCAGGATATTCCCCAGGATATTCCCCTGGATATTCCCCTGGATATTCCCAGTTTTCCCCAGGATATTCCATGGATATTCCCTGTCATTCCCCTGGACTTTCCCAGTTTTTCCCATGGATATTCCATGGATTTCCCCAGTTTTTCCCATGGATATTCCATGGATTTTCCCTGTTTTTCCAGGTGCAGGCGGTGCGGGCGGTGGTTCCCCAGCGCAGCACCCCCTGAATATTCCCCTGGATATTCCCAGTTTTCCCCAGGATATTCCCCTGGATATTCCCAGTTTTCCCCAGGATATTCCATGGATATTCCCTGTCATTCCCATGGATTTTCCCAGTTTTTCCCACGGATATTCCATGGATTTTCCCAGTTTTTCCCATGGATATTCCATGGATTTTCCCAGTTTTTCCAATGGATTTTCCCATGGATATTCCATGGATTTTCCCAGTTTTTCCCATGGATATTCCCGGTTTTTCCCATGGATTTTCCCTGTTTTTCCAGGTGCAGGCGGTGCAGGCGGTGGTTCCCCAGCGCAGCACCCCCTGAATATTCCCCTGAATATTCCCCTGAATATTCCCCAGGATATTCCCAGTTTTTCATGGGATTTCCCCTGGATTTCCCCTGTCATTCCCATGGATTTTCCCAGTTTTTCCCATGGATATTCCATGGATTTTCCCTGTTTTTCCAGGTGCAGGCGGTGCGGGCGGTGGTTCCCCAGCGCAGCACCACCGAGATCCTGCTGGTGCTGCAGCACTTTGACAACGCCGTGGACAGCGCCGTGCAGGCCTTCATGGAGGGTGGGAATGCCGGGAATCCCGGGAATTCCGGGAATTCTGGGAATTCTGGGATCGGGGAAGGGGGTTCTGCCTTTTGGGGAGGGGATTTGGGGGGTTTGGGGAGGGGATTTTGGGGTTTGGAGAGGGAATTTTGGGATTGGGAGAGGGGATTTTGGGGGTTTAGGGAGGGAATTTTGGGATTTGGGGATGGAATTCTGGGATTTGGAGAGGGAATTTTGGGGTTTGGAGAGGGAATTTTGGGGGTTTAGGGAGAGAATTTTGGGGTTTGGGGATGGAATTTTGGGGACAGCGCCGTGCAGGCCTTCATGGAGGGTGGGAATGCCGGGAATCCCGGGAATTCCGGGAATTCTGGGAATTCTGGGATCAGGGGAGGTGGTTCTGCCTTTTAGGGAGGGGATTTTGGGGGGTTTGGAGAGGGAATTTTGGGGTTTGGGGATGGAATTTTGGGATTTGGAGAGGGAATTTTGGGGTTTGGAGAGGGAATTTTGGGGTTTGGAGAGGGAATTTTGGGGTTTGGGGATGGAATTTTGGGATTTGGGGAGGGAATTTCGGGATTTGGGGATGGAATTTTGGGATTTGGAGATGGAATTTTGGGGTTTGGAGAGGGAATTTTGGGGTTTGGGGATGGAATTTTGGGGACAGCGCCGTGCAGGCCTTCATGGAGGGTGGGAATGACGGGAATCCCGGGAATTCTGGGAATTCTGGGAATTCTGGGATCGGGGGAGGTGGTTCTGCCTTTTAGGGAGGGGATTTGGGGGGTTTGGGGATGGAATTTTGGGGTTTGGGGATGGAATTTTGGGGTTTGGAGAGGGAATTTTGGGATTTGGAGAGGGAATTTTGGGATTTGGAGAGGGAATTTTGGGGTTTGGAGAGGGAATTTTGGGATTGGGAGAGGGGATTTTGGGATTTGGAGAAGGAATTTTGGGGTTTGGAGAGGGAATTTTGGGATTTGGAGAGGGAATTTAGGGATTTGGAGAGGGAATTTTGGGGTTTGGAGAGGGAATTTTGGGGTTTAGGGAGGGAATTTTGGGATTTGGGGATGGAATTATGGGATTTGGAGAAGGAATTTTGGGGTTTGGGGAGGGAATTTTGGGATTTGGGGATGGAATTTTGGGGTTTGGGGATGGAATTTTGGGGTTTGGAGAGGGAATTTTGGGGTTTGGGGATGGAATTTTGGGGTTTGGAGAGGGAATTTTGGGGTTTGGGGATGGAATTTTGGGATTTGGAGAGGGAATTTTGGGGTCTGGGGATGGAAATTCCAGGAGGGAATTCCAGGATTTGGAGAGGGAATTCTGAGATTTGAGGAGGGAATTTGGGGATGGGATTTGAGGATTTGGGGATGGAATTTTGGGATTTGGGATAGGAATTTGGGAATGCCAGGATTTGGAGAGGGAATTCTGGAATTTTGGGAATTTTGGGAGGGGATTTGGGGAGGGAATTTTGGGGATTCAAGGAGGGAATTTCGGGATTTGGGGAGGGAATTCTGGGATTTGGAGAGGGAATTATGGGACTGGGGAGGGATTTTGGGAGAGATTTGGGATGGAATTTTTGGGATTTGAGAGGATTTGAGATGGAATTTTTGGGATTTGGGATGGAATTTTTGGGATTTGGGATGGAATTTTTGGGATTTGAGAGGATTTGAGATGGAATTTTTGGGATTTGGGATGGAATTTTTGGGATTTGGGACGGAATTTTTGGGATTCAAAGGGATTTGGGCTGGAATTTCAGGTTTGGAGATGCCTGGGGGGGGTTGGAATTTAGGGAATTCTCCTTTTCCCTCCCCCTCATTCCCAATTTTTCCCATTTTTTCCAGGGAATGCCAGCGAGGTGCTCAAGGAATGGACGGTGACCGGGAAAAAAAAGGCAATTCCCAAAAATTCCCAAAAAAAATCCCCCAAATCCCAATCCCTGAGGAATCAACCCCAGGAATCTCAGGATCCAGAGGAATCCCAAATTCCAGGAATTTCCATGGAATTTTCCATGTTTCATTCCTGGCATCATCCACCTTGAAATCCCAAAATTCCCATGGGGAATCCCACTGGAAAATGGAATTTTTCCCATTTTTTTTCCCCCAATTTTTTCCCAATTAAAACTTGGATTTTTCCCCATTTCTTTCCCATTTTTCCCCCCATTTTTTCCCAAATTTTTCCCATTTTTCCCCCGATTTTTTTCCTCCTTTTTTTTCTCAAAGTTTGGATTTTCCCCATTTTTTCCCATTTTTTTCCCAAAATTTTTCCCATTTTTATTCCCATTTTTCCCCATTTTTTCCCCATTTTTTTTCCCAATTTTTTTCCCAATTAAAGCTTGGATTTTCCCCCATTTTTTTTCCCATTTCCCCCCCATTTTTTCCCATTTTTTCCCCATTTTTTCCCCAATTAAACCCTGGATTTTCCCAACTTTTTCCCATTTTTTCCCCATTTTTCCCAAATTCTTTCCCATTTTTTTCCCCATTTTTTTCCCAATTAAACCCTGAATTTCCCCTTTTTTTTTTCCCATTAAAACACAAATTTCTCCCAATTTTTTTTCCTGAATTTTTCCCTATCAAAACCCGGATTTTTCCTGATTTTCCCCTCAATTTTCCCCCCAATAATTTCCCATTTTCCCCCAATTAAAACCTGGATTTTTCCCTGATTTTTCCCTGATTTTTTCCCTGATTTTTCCCTGATTTTTTCCCTGATTTTTCCCCGATTTTTCCCTGATTTTTCCCTGATTTTTTCCCTGATTTTTCCCTGATTTTTTCCCTGATTTATCCCCGATTTTTCCCCGATTTTTCCCCATTTTTTTCCCTGATTTTCCCCTGATTTTCCCCTGATTTTCCCCTGATTTTCCCCTGATTTTTCCCCTGATTTTCCCCTGATTTTTCCCCGATTTTTTCCCTGATTTTCCCTGATTTTTCCCTGATTTTTCCCTGATTTTTCCCTGATTTTTCCCTGATTTTTCCCCTGATTTTTCCCCTGATTTTTCCCCTGATTTTTCCCTGATTTTTCCCTGATTTTTCCCTGATTTTTCCCTGATTTTTCCCCGATTTTCCCCTGATTTTTCCCCGATTTTCCCCCGATTTTTTCCCTGATTTTTCCCTGATTTTCCCCTGATTTTCCCCTGATTTTCCCCTGATTTTTCCCTGATTTTTCCCTGATTTTTCCCGGATTTTTCCCTGATTTTTCCCCGATTTTTCCCTGATTTTTCCCTGATTTTTCCCTGATTTTTCCCTGATTTTTCCCTGATTTTTCCCTGATTTTTCCCTGATTTTTCCCCGATTTTTTCCCCGATTTTTTCCCCGATTTTTCCCCGATTTTTCCCTGATTTTTCCCTGATTTTTCCCTGATTTTTTCCCTGATTTTTCCCTGATTTTTCCCTGATTTTTCCCTGATTTTTCCCTGATTTTTCCCTGATTTTTTCCCTGATTTTCCCCTGATTTTTCCCTGATTTTTCCCCTGATTTTTCCCCGATTTTTTCCCTGATTTTTCCCTGATTTTCCCCTGATTTTTTCCCTGATTTTCCCCTGATTTTTCCCCTGATTTTTCCCTGATTTTTCCCCGATTTTTTCCCGACTTTTTCCCTGATTTTTCCCTGATTTTCCCCTGATTTTCCCCTGATTTTCCCAGATTTTTCCCTGATTTTTTCCCTGATTTTTCCTTGATTTTTTCTTCCTGATTTTCCCCTGATTTTCCCCTGATTTTTTCCCTGATTTTCCCCTGATTTTCCCCTGATTTTTCCCAGATTTTTCCCAGATTTTTCCCAGATTTTTCCCAGATTTTTCCCAGATTTTCCCCAGATTTTTCCCTGATTTTTTCCCTGATTTTTTCCCTGATTTATCCCTGATTTTTCCCATTTCCCCCCCCAACAAAAACCCGGAATTTTCCCCATTTCCCCCTCATTTTTCCTCCCGTTTTTCCCCATTTTTATTCCCAATAAAACCCGGAATTTTCCTCATTCCCAATTTTTTTTTCCCCAGAACAAGAAGAAGAAACCCAAACCCAAATCCCAGCCCGGCTCCGACCCCGCGGGAAAATCCCGGCCCGGGGAGGAGGAAAATTGGGAAAAGTCGGGAAAATCGGGAATTTCCCAGAACGGATTCCACGGGAACGGCGCCGGATCCCCGGAGCCGCTCCGGGAGAGCCCCCAGGGAGGAGCAGGTGGGAGGGAAATCCGGGAATTCCGGGGGAAATCCGGGAATTCCGGGGGAAATCCGGGAATTCCGGGGGAAATCTGGGAATTCTGGGGGAAATCTGGGAATTCCGGGGGAAATCTGGGAATTCTGGGGGAAATCCGGGAATTCTGGGGAAATCTGGGAATTTTGGGGGAAATCCGGGAATTCCGGGGGAAATCTGGGAATTCTGGGGGAAATCCGGGAATTCTGGGGGAAATCTGGGAATTCCGGGGGAAATCTGGGAATTCTGGGGGAAATCCGGGAATTCCGGGGGAAATCTGGGAATTCTGGGGGAAATCCGGGAATTCTGGGGAAATCTGGGAATTTTGGGGGAAATCCGGGGATTCTGGGGAAATCCGAGAATTCCGGGGGAAATCCGGGAATTCTGGGGAAAATCTGGGAATTCTGGGGGAAATCTGGGAATTCTGGGGAAATCTGGGAATTCCAGGGGAAATCTGGGAATTCTGGGGGAAATCCGGGAATTCTGGGGAAATCTGGGAATTCTGGGGGAAATCTGGGAATTCTGGGGAAATCTGGGAATTCTGGGGAAATCTGGGAATTCTGGGGGAAATCCGAGAATTCTGGGGAAAATCCAGGAATTCTGGGGGAATCTGGGAATTCTGGGGAAATCCGGGGATTCCGGGGGAAATCTGGGAATTCTGGGGGAAATATGGGAATTCTGGGGGAAATCTGGGAATTCTGGGGGAAACCTGGGAATTCCTGGGGGAAATCTGGGATATGGGAGAAAAAATCCAGGAATTCTGGGGGGAAATTTGAGACTTGGGGGGAAATCTGGGAATTTTAGGGAAAATATCTGGGATTTGGGAGAAAAAATCTGGGATTTGGGGTGAAAAAATCTGGGAATTTTGGGGAAAAATCTGGGAATTGGGGGAAATCTGGGAATTGGGGGAAAATGTGGGATTTGGGGGGGGGGAAATCCAGGAATTTGAGGGGAATTTGGGGAAAAATCTGGGAATTTGGGGGAAAATCCAGGAATTTGGGGGAAATCTGGGATTGGGGGAATTTTCTTGGGATTTTTTTGGGGTTTTCCAGAGTTGGATCCAGAATTCCAGAGGTCAGGGAATGTTTGGATCCTTGGGATTTGTTGGGATTTGGGGATTTCTTGGAATTCCTTGGGATTTACTGGAATTCCTTGGGATTTTTGAGCTCTCCTGGGGTTTTGTGGAAGGGAATTCCAGGATTTTCCTGGAATTCTGGGGATTCCCAAGGGGAATTTTGGCTTTTCCCGCAGCCCTGGGGAACGGAATTCCGGATTTTCCAACCCAACCCCGGAGCGACCCCGGCGGGAAAAAACTGGGTGAGGAACGGGAAAAACGGGAATTGGGGAGGGAAAATGGGAATTCTGGGAATTGGGGAGGGAAAATGGGAATTACAGGAGGGGAGAAATGGGGGAAAATTGGGAAAAATTCAGGAAAAATTTGGAGAAATCAGGAAAAAAATGGGATAAACCAAGAAAAATGGGAAAAAATCAGGGAAAAGATTGGAAAAAGATGGGAAAAAAATAAAAAAAAAATTGGGGAAAATTAGGAAAAAATCAGGGAAAATTTGGGGAAAGTCAGGAAAAATCAGGGAAAAAATCGTGTAAAATCAGGGAAAAATGGGAAAAAATCAGGAAAAAATTTGGAAAAAATGGGGTAAAAAATGGGGAAAAATCAGGAAAAAATGGGAAAAAATCAGGAAAAAATGGGGGAAAATCTGGGAATCTGGGAAAGGGGATCTGATCCCTGATCCCTGATCCCTGATCCAGGAGTGAGGCTGGAGAAGTCCCAGAAGGAGCTGCGGGGCTGCGATGGCGCTGCAGTGGGAAAAATGGGGAAAAATTGGGAAAAAATCAGGAAAAAAATCAGGAGAAAATGGGGAAAAAGGGGAAAAAATGGGGAAAAAAATGGGGAAAAAAATGGGGAAAAATCAGAAAAAAATGGGGAAAAAATCAGAAAAAAATCAGGAAAAAATGGGGAAAAAATGGGGAAAAAAGGGGAAAAAATCAGGAAAAAAATCAGGGAAAAAATCAGGAAAAAATGGGGAAAAATCAGAAAAAAATGGGGAAAAAATCAGAAAAAAATCAGGAAAAAATGGGGAAAAATGGGGAAAAAATCAGGAAAAAATCAGGAAAAAATGGGGAAAAAATGAGGAAAAAAATGGGGAAAAATTGGGAAAAAATCAGAAAAAAAATCAGGAAAAAATGGGGAAAAAATTGTGAAAAATGAGAAAAAAATCAGGAAAAAATCAGAAAAAATTAGAAAAAAATGGGGAAAATCTGGGAAATGTGGGAAATGTGGGAATGTGCTCCCTGATCCAGGAGCGGGGCTGGAGAAGTCCCGGAAGGAGCTGCGGCGCTGCGGGGCTGCGCTGGTGCTGCAGTGGGAAAAATGGGGAAAAATTGGGAAAAAATCAGGAAAAAAATCAGGGAAAAATGGGGAAAAATGGGGAAAAATTTGGAAAAAATCAGGAAAAAAATCAGAAAAAAATCAGGAAAAAATAGGGAAAAAATGGGGAAAAAAATTGTGAAAAATCAGAAAAAAATGGGAAAAAAACAGAAAAAAATCAGGAAAAAATGGGAAAAAATCAGGAAAAAATGGGGAAAAATCTGGGAAATCTGGGAAATGTGGGAATCTGCTCCCTGATCCAGGAGCGGGGCTGGAGAAGTCCCGGAAGGAGCTGCGGCGCTGCGGGGCTGCGCTGGCGCGGTGCCGGGCGCTGCTCAGGGAGGAGCTGCAGGGATCCCTGCGCCGGCTGCGGGCGGCGTTCAGCGACATCCACGCGTGGTATGGGAAAAATGGGAATTCTGGGAATTCTGGGAATGCTGGGAATGGTAGGATGGGGCGTTCAGCGACATCCATGCATGGTATGGGAATAATAACCGGGAATTCTGGGAATGCTGGGAATGCTGGGAATGCTGGGAATTCTGGGAATTCTGGGAATGTTGGGAATGCTGGGATGGGCTGGGGTGTTCAGCGACATCCACGCGTGGTATGGGAAAAATGGGAATTCTGGGAATTCTGGGAATTCTGGGAATGCTGGGATGGGGCGTTCAGCGATATCCACGCGTGGTATGGGAATAATAACCGGGAATTCTGGGAATTCTGGGAATTCTGGGAATTCTGGGAATGCTGGGCTGGGGCATTCAGCGACATCCATGCATGGTATGGGAAAAATAACTGGGAATTCTGGGAATGCTGGGATGGGGCGTTCAGCGACATCCATGCGTGGTATGGGAATGGAAACTGGGAATTCTGGGAATTCTGGGAATGCTGGGAATGCTGGGAATTCTGGGAATGCTGGGAATGCTGGGATGGGGCGTTCAGCGACATCCATGCGTGGTATGGGAATAATAACCGGGAATTCTGGGAATGCTGGGAATGCTGGGAATGCTGGGAATGCTGGGCTGGGGTGTTCAGCGACATCCACGCATGGTATGGGAAAAATGGGAATTCTGGGAATTCTGGGAATGCTGGGATGGGATGGGGTGTTCAGTGACATCCATGCGTGGTATGGGAATAATAACCAGGAATTCTGGGAATTCTGGGAATTCTGGGAATTCTGGGATGGGCTGGGGCGTTCAGCGACATCCATGCATGGTATGGGAATGGAAACTGGGAATTCTGGGAATTCTGGGAATGCTGGGCTGGGGTGTTCACTGACATCCATGCGTGGTATGGGAATGGAAACTGGGAATTCTGGGAATGCTGGGAATGCTGGGAATGCTGGGAATGCTGGGAATGCTGGGATGGGATGGGGTGTTCACTGATATCCACACATGATATGGGAATAATTAATGGGAATAACAGGAATGCTGGGAATTCTGGGAATGGTGGGAATAATGGGAATAATGGGATGGGGCATTCAGTGACATCCATGCGTGGTATGGGATGGAAACTGGGAATAATAACTGGGAATTACAGCAGGAAAACACCGGGAATTACACTGGGAATTACACTGGGAATTACACTGGGAATTACACTGGGATAACACTGGGATAACACTGGGAATTACACTGGGATAACACCGGGAATTACACTGGGATAACACCGGGAATTACACTGGGATAACACCGGGAATTACACTGGGAATTACACTGGGATAACACCGGGAATTACACTGGGATAACACCCGGAATTACACTGGGATAACACTGGGATAACACCGGGAATTACACTGGGATAACACCGGGAATTACACTGGGATAACACTGGGATAACACCGGGATAACACCGGGAATTACAGCGGGATAACACCGGGAATTACACTGGGATAACACCGGGAATTACACTGGGATAACACCGGGAATTACACTGGGAATTACACTGGGATAACACCGGGAATTACACTGGGATAACACCCGGAATTACACTGGGATAACACTGGGATAACACCGGGATAACACCGGGAATTACACTGGGAATTACACTGGAATTACACTGGGATAACACCGGGAATTACACTGGGATAACACCGGGATAACACTGGAATTACACTGGGATAACACTGGGATAACACCGGGAATTACACTGGGATAACACTGGGATAACACCAGGAATTACACTGGGATAACACTGGGAATTACACTGGGATAACACTGGGATAACACCGGGAATTACACTGGGATAACACCGGGAATTACACTGGGATAACACCGGGATAACACTGGGAATTACACTGGGATAACACTGGGATAACACCGGGAATTACACTGGGATAACACCGGGATAACAACGGGAATTACACTGGGATAACACTGGGATAACACCGGGATAACACTGGGATAACACCGGGAATTACAGCGGGATAACCCCGGGATAACACCGGGAATTACACTGGGATAACACCGGGAATTACACTGGGATAACACCGGGAATTACACTGGGAATTACACTGAGATAACACCGGGAATTACACCGGGAATTACACTGGGATAACACTGGGATAACACCGGGAATTACACTGGGAATTACACTGGGATAACACCGGGAATTACACTGGGATAACACCAGGAATTACACTGGGAATTACACTGGGAATTACACTGGGATAACACTGGGATAACACTGGGATAACACTGGGATAACACTGGGAATTACACTGGGATAACACTGGGATAACACTGGGATAACACCGGGAATTACACTGGGATAACACCGGGAATTACACTGGGATAACACTGGGATTACACTGGGATAACACTGGGAATTACACTGGGATAACACTGGGATAACACTGGGATAACACTGGGAATTACACTGGGAATTACACTGGGATAACACTGGGAATTACACTGGGATAACACTGGGATAACACCGGGAATTACACTGGGATAACACCGGGAATTACACTGGGATAACACTGGGATAACACCGGGAATTACACTGGGATAACACTGGGATTACACCGGGATAACACCGGGAATTACACTGGGATAACACCAGGATAACTGGGAATTCTGGGAATTCTGGGAATTCTGGGATGGGGCTGTTCAGAGACAGCCACACCTGGTATGGGAATAACGGGATAAATGGGAATATCCGGGAATTATCTGGGAATGGGGCATCTGGAGAGACCAGAAATTCCCAAAATCCCGGAATTCCGGGAATTCCAGGGCTTTGGGATGGGGAAACTGTGGGAAAAACGGGAATTTGGGGGGAGTTTTGGGGAATTTTGGGAAGGAATTCCCAGCTGGGAAGGCTGGGATGGAATTCCCAGAGAATTCTTCATTCCTGGGATGGGGAAACTCTGGGAAAAACGGGAATTTTGGGAGGGGAATTTTGTGGATTTGGGTCGGGAATTCCCACCTGGATCCCCCTGGGGGGGGGGGGGGGGTGGGAATTTTAGGAAAAGAGGAATTTTCTGGGATCTGGGGCAGGAATTCCTGCTCCTGCTCCTCCTTCCCAGCCCCAATTCCCGATTTTCCCTCTCCCAGATTTTCCCGCGGCTCCGGCCGCCACCTGCCGGCGATTCCCGCCCGGAATTCCCGCCTGGAATTCCCTCCCCTCCTCCTCTTCCTCCTCTCTCCGGGTTTTTCCCCATCCCAGCCCAAAAATTCCTCCCTTTTCCCTCATTTTCCTCCCCTTTCCCAGCTTTTTTTCCAGTTTTTCCCTGGTTTTTTTTCCCTTTTCCCAGATTTTTTCCCACTTTTCCCCCCATTCCATCCCTAATCTTCTCCCTCTTCCCTATTTTTTCCCATTTTTTCCCATTTTCCCCTCATTTTCCCCCCATTTCCCCCCCATTTTCCCCCTTTTTTTCCCAGTTTTTTCCCAATTTTCCCTATTTTTTCCCATTTTTCCCATTTTCCCCTCATTTTCCCCCCATTTCCCCCCCATTTTCCCCCTTTTTTCCCATTTTTTTCCCAATTTTTCCCATTTCTCCCATTTTTCCCCTCATTCCATCCCAAATCCTCTCCCTTTTCCCCATTTTCCCCCCATTTTCCCCCAATTTTTTCCCATTTTCCCCAATTTTTTCCCCACTTTTCCCAGCTTTTCCCCCCATCCCATCCCTCTCCCTTTTCCCCATTTATTCCCATTTTTCCCCTCTCCCTTTTCCCATTTTTCCCCTCTCCCTTTTCCCCATTTTTTCCCAGTTTTCTCCCCATTTTTCCCAGTTTTTCCCATTTTTCCCCACTTTTCCCCCCATTTTTTCCCAGTTTTCCAGTTTTTCCCCCATTTTTCCCCCAGTTTCTCCCAGTTTTCCCCCCCATTTTTCCCAGTTTTTCCCATTTTTCCCAATTTTCCCCACTTTTCCCCCCATTTTTTCCCAGTTTTCCAGTTTTTCCCCCATTTTTCCCCCACTTTTCCCCACTTTTCCCCCCAGTTTCTCCCAGTTTTCCCCCCGTTTTTCCCAGTTTTTCCTCAATTTTCCCCCATTTTTCCCCCACTTTTCCTCACTTTCCCCCCCAGTTTTTCCCACTTTTCCCCCGTTTTTCCCAGTTCTTCCCATTTTTTCCCAGTTTTCCAGTTTTTCCCCCATTTTTCCCCCAGTTTCTCCCAGTTTTCCCCCCCATTTTTCCCAGTTTTCCCCACTTTCCCCCCCATTTTTTCCCAGTTTTCCAGTTTTTCCCCCATTTTTCCCCCAGTTTCTCCCAGTTTTTCCCAGTTTTTCCCAGTTTTCCCCCCATTTTTCCCCTATTTTCACCCCCATTTTTCCCAGTTTTTCCCCCATTTTTCCCCCAGTTTTTCCCAGTTTTTCCCAGTTTTTCCCAGTTTTTCCCAGTTTTTCCCAGTTTTTCCCTCTTTCCCGCAGCCTCATGGATCGGGAGGTGGCTCTGCTGGCCGAGATGGACAAAGTCAAGGCGGAAGCGAGTGAGGAAAATTCCCAAAATTCCCTGGATTTCCCTCCCATCCCCCCCATTCCCGGGATTCCTCCGAGGGTGGGAAAAGAATTCCCAATTTCCCACCCAAAATTCCCAATTTCCCACCCAAAATTCCCAATTTCCCACCCCAAATTCCCAATTTCCCCCCCAAAATTCCCAATTTCCCCCCAAAATTCCCAATTTCCCACCCAGAATTCCCAATTTCCCACCCCAAATTCCCAATTTCCCACCCAAAATTCCCCATTTCCCACCCAAAATTCCCAATTTTCCACCCAAAATTCCCAATTTTCCACCCAAAATTCCCAATTTCCCACCCAAAATTCCCAATTTCCCACCCAGAATTCCCCATTTCCCATTCAGAATTCCCCATTTCCCACCAAAAATTCCCCATTTCCCACCCAAAATTCCCTGTTTTCCATCCAGAATTCCCCAAATCCCAGGATTTTCCCCTAATTCCCGTTGTTTTTTCCCCAAATTCCCAGGGCTTTTCCCCCTAATTCCCAGTTTCCCATCCCTAATTCCTGGGTTTTTTTCCCCTAATTCCCACTTTTTCCCCCAATCCCCATTTTTTCCCCTAATTCCCAGTTTCCCATCCCTAATTCCTGGGTTTTTTTCCCTAATTCCCATTTTTTTCCCCCAATTCCCAGTTTCCATCCCCAATTCCCAGTTTCCCATCCCCAATTCCCAGTTTCCATCCCTAATTCCCGTTTTTCCCATCCCTAATTCCCGGTTTTTCTTGGTTTATTCCCATTTTTCCCCCCAGTGGAGCTGCTGGTTCCTGGAATTCCCGGGGTTTTTCCCATCCCCAATTCCCGGTTTTCCCATCCCTAATTCCCGTTTTTTCCCCCCAGTGGAGCTGCTGGCCCTGCGGCAGCGCTGGGCTGGAATTCCCAGGGTTTTTCCCATCCCTAATTCCCGTTTTTCCCATCCCTAATTCCCATTTTTCCCTGTTTCCCCCCCAGTGGAGCTGCTGGCTCTGTGGCAGTGTTGGGCTGGAATTCCCGGGGTTTTTTCCATCCCTAATTCCCGTTTTTTCCCATTTTTTCCCATTTTTCCCATTTTTGCCCCCAGTGGAGCTGCTGGCCCTGCGGCAGCGCCGGGCTGGAATTCCTGGGGTTTTTCCCATCCCAAATTCCCGTTTTTTCCCCCAGTGGAGCTGCTGGCCCTGCGGCAGCTCCGGGCTGGAATTCCCGGGGTTTTTCCCATCCCAAATTCCCGATTTTTCCCGGTTTTTCCCCCAGTGGAGCTGCTGGCCCTGCGGCAGTGCTGGGTTGGAATTCCCGAGGTTTTTCCCATCCCTAATTCCCGTTTTTTCCCATTTTTCCCATTTTTTCCCCCAGTGGAGCTGCTGGCCCTGCGGCAGCTCTGGGTTGGAATTCCCGGGGTTTTTCCCATCCCTAATTCCCGGTTTTTCCCGGTTTTTCCCATTTATTCCCATTTTTCTCCCCCCCAGTGGAGCTGCTGGCCCTGCGGCAGCGCCGAGCCGAGGCCCTGCGGGAGCTGACGGAGGCGGCGCCGGGAATGTCGGAGGAGCAGCTCCTGGAGCTCCGGGCTGACATCAAGGTGATCCCTCGGGAATTCCAGGAATTCCTGCCCCAATCCCACTGCCCCCATCTCGCTGGGAATTCCCATTTTTCCCTGTCCCATTCCTGGCAGAAATCCCCATTTTCCCACTCCCCATTCCCGGTGTCAATCCCAGTGTGAATCCCGCTGGGAATCCCGCTGGGAATCCCACTTTTCCCACTTTTTTTCCCACCTTTTTTCCCACTTTTTTTCCCACTTTTTTTCCCACTTTTTTTCCCACTTTTTTTCCCACTTTTTTTCCCACTTTTTTTCCCACTTTTTTTCCCACTTCTTTTCCCACTTTTTTTCCCACTTTTTTTCCCACTTTTTTCCCGTTTTTTCCCGTTTTTTTCTCTTTTTTTCCCACTTTTCCCACTGTTTTTCCCTGTTTTTTTCCCATTTTTTCCCTGTTTTTCCCTGTTTTTTTCCCACTTTTCCCACATTTTTTCCCACTTTTTTCCCACTTTTTTCCCGTTTTTTCCCACTTTTTTCCCCGTTTTTCCCTGTTTTTTCCGTTTTTTTCCCGTTCTTTTTCCCTGTTTTTCCCACTTTTTTCCCGTTTTTTCCCGTTTTTTTCCCTGTTTTTCCCACTTTTTTTCCCACTTTTTTTCCCACTTTTTTTTCCCACTTTTTTTCCCATTTTTTCCCACTTTTTTTCCCTGTTTTTCCCACTTTTTTTCCCACTTTTTTTCCCACTTTTGTCCTGTTTTTTTCCCTGTTTTTCCCACTTTTTTTCCCACTTTTTTTCCCACTTTTTTCCCACTTTTTTTCCCACTTTTTTTCCCACTTTTTTCCCACTTTTTTTCCCTGTTTTTTCCCGTTTTTTCCCTGTTTTTCCCTGTTTTTTTCCCATTTTTTCCCACTGTTTTTCCCTGGTTTTTTCCCGTTTTTTTTGCCTGTTTTTCCCACTTTTTTTCCCCACTTTTCCCACTTTTTTCTCCCACTTTTTTCCCGTTTTTTTCCTGTTCTTTTTCCCTGTTTTTCCCACTTTTTTTCCCGTTTTTTCCCACTTTTTTTCCCGTTTTTTCCCCACGTTTTTTCCCACTGTTTTTCCCACTGTTTTTCCCCATTTTTTCCCGTTTTTTCCCATTGTTTTTCCCAGCACTTTGTGAGCGAGCGGAAGTTGGATGAGGAGCTGGGCCGGGCCGGGCGCTTCGGCTGCGACCTCGACGCCCTCAGGGGCAGCATCGGAGCCTTCGGACAGGGTGGGTCCGGAATTCCGGAAAATTCCAGGGAAAATCCCGGGAAAATCCCACGGGAATGGGCCCTGGGAACTGCCCCGGCCTTCGGACAGGGTGGGTCCGGAATTCCCGAAAATTCCAGGGAAAATCCTGGGAAAATCCTGGGAAAATCCCATGGGAATGGGCCCTGGGAATGGCTCCAGCCTTCGGACAGGGTGGGGCTGGAATTCCTGGAAAAATCCAGGGAAAATCCCGGGAAAATCCCAGGAAAACCCTGGGAAAATCCTGCCCTGGGAACAGCCCAAGACTTGGGTGAGGTGGGGCCAGAATTCCCAGAATTCCCGGAATTCCCACCATTCCCAATAATCCCAATAATCCAAATAATTCCTGGAATTCCCGCCATTCCCAATAATCCCAATCATTCCCAGAATTCCCACCATTCCCAATAATCCCAATCAATAATTCCTGGAATTCCCGGAATTCCTGCCATTCCCATTAATCCAAACCATTCCCAAGAATTCCCGGAATTCCCGGAATTCCCGCTGATCCCGCTGCTCTCCCCGGGCAGTTTCCCACCCCCGGCCGAGCTATTCCAGCCGCTCCCGCTGCAGCTCCGGCCCCGCATTCCCGGAATTCCCAGCGGGATCGGCCCCGGAATTCCCGGAATTCCCACCGGGATCGGCTCCAGAATTCCCGGAATTCCCAACGGGATCAGCTCCGGGATCGGCCCCAGGATCCCCCGAGGGCAGCGCGGCCCCAACGGAGCCCACACAGGTGGGTCGGGAATACTGGGAATACTGGGAATGTTGGGAATGTTGGGAATGTCGGGAATACTGGGAATGTTGGGAATGTTGGGAATACTGGGAATGTTGGGAATACTGGGAATGTTGGGAATGTTGGGAATGTTGGGAATACTGGGAATGTTGGGAATACTGGGAATATTGGGAATGTTGGGAATAGAAACTTTGGGAATATCAGGAATGGGAATTTTGGGATGGGGATTGGGATTGGGAACATTGGGATTGGGAACGTTGGGAATGGAATATCAGGAATATCGGGAATGGGAATGTTGGGATTGGGAATGTTGGGATTGGGAATATTGGGAATATCAGGAACAGGAACTATGGGAATATTGGGAATGGGAAATTCGGGAATATCAGGAATGGGAATATTGGGATAGGGATTGGGAACATTGGGAATGGGAATATCAGGAATGGGAATATTTAGAATGGGAATATTGGGAATATTGGGAATATCAGGAGTAGGAACTTTGGGAATTGGGAATGTTGGGAATGGGAATGTTGGGAACTTTGGGAATATCAGGAATGGGAACTTTGGGAATGTTGGGATTGGGAATGTTGGGAATGGGAATGTTGGGATTGGGAATGTTGGGATTGGGAATGTTGGGATTCAGGGTCTCCCTCCCCCCAATCCTCCCCAGAACATCGGGATCGGGATCCGAGGGGCTGGGAATGGGATCCGGGATCTGGGATCTGGGATCTGGGATTTGGGATTTGGGATCTGGGATTTGGGATCTGGGATCTGGGATTTGGGATCTGGGATTTGGGATCTGGGATCTGGGATTTGGGATCTGGGATCTGGGATCTGGGATCTGGGATCTGGGATTTGGGATCTGGGATCTGGGATTTGGGATCTGGGATCTGGGATCTGGGATCTGGGATCTGGGATTTGGGATCTGGGATCTGGGATTTGGGATCTGGGATTTGGGATCTGGGATTTGGGATTTGGGATTTGGGATCTGGGATTTGGGATCTGGGATTTGGGATCTGGGATTTGGGATCTGGGATTTGGGATCTGGGATTTGGGATCTGGGATTTGGGATCTGGGATCTGGGATTTGGGATCTGGGATTTGGGATCTGGGATTTGGGATCTGGGATTTGGGATCTTTTCCCGTTTTCCCGCAGCTCCCCCAGCGGAGCCGGAAATCTCCGGGAGCAGCCGGACCCCGCCCCTCCCCCCAGCGCCCGCCGGGAATTCCCAAAAACCCCGGAATTCCCAAAAATCCCCAAAACCCTGAAAATCCCAAAAACCCCGGAATTCCCAAAAATCCCCAAAACCCTGAAAATCCCAAAAACCCCGGAATTCCCAAAAATCCCCAAAACCCTGAAAATCCCAAAAACCCCGGAATTCCCAAAAATCCCCAAAATCCCCAAAACCCTGAAAATCCCAAAAACCCCGAAATCAAAACCCCCAAAAATCCCGAAATTCCCAAAAACCACAAAAATCCCAAAAACCCCAAAAATCCCAAAAATCCCGAAATTCCCAAAAACCGCAGGAACCCCAAACCCCCCAGAATTCCCAAACCCCCCGGAATTCCCAAAAATCCCGGAATTCCCGACCCCGCCGGGCTCCGGAGCCGCCCGGGAGTTCGGGAAGCGCCGGGAAAGCTCCGCAGGAGCCGCCCCGAGGGGGCCAATTCCTGAAATTCCTGAAATTCCTGAAATTCCCGGAATTCCGGGGTCGGGATTTGGGATCCCATCCCGGGAATCTTCACAATTCCCACTTTGGTGCCATTTCTCCCAATTTTTCCCCAATTTTTTCCCATTTTTTTCCCATTTTTTTCCCACTTTTTTCCCATTTTTTTCCCATTTTTTTCCCACTTTTTTCCCATTTTTTTCCCACTTTTTTCCCACTTTTTTCCCATTTTTTCCCACTTTTTTCCCATTTTTTCCCACTTTTTTCCCACTTTTTTCCCATTTTTTTCCCACTTTTTTCCCATTTTTTCCCAATTTTTCCCCATTTTTCCCCACTTTTTCCCCATTTTTTCCCCCCTTTCCCCGCGTTTTTCCCACCGGGATTTTTGGGATTTGGTTTTGTCCCAATCCCGGAATTTTTCCCCCCTCCCCATTCCCAAAATTCCCAAAATTCCCGAAATTCCCAAAATTCCGGCCTCGCGCTGGCAGCGAGGGAAGAGCCGGGAATTGGGGGGGGAAATTCGGGATTTTGGGGGGAATCCTTTGGAATTTGGGGGATCCCAAAATCTGGGAATGTTCCCCCTGGAATTTGGGAATTTTCCCTTTGGAATTTGGGAATTTTCCCTTTGGAATTTGGGAATTTCCCCTTTGGAATTCTGGAATTTTCCCTCTGGAATTTGGGAATTTTCCCTTTGGAATTTGGGAATTTTCCCTTTGGAATTTGGGAATTTTCCCTTTGGAATTTTCCCTTTGGAATTTTGGATTTTTCCCATTGGAATTCAGGATTTTTCCCCTCTGGAATTTGGGAATTTTCCCCTTTGGAATTTGGGAATTTCCCCTTTGGAATTTGGGATTTTTCCCTTTGGAATTCGGGAATTTTCCCCTTTGGAATTCGGGAATTTTCCCCTTTGGAATTTGGGATTTTTCCCTTTGGAATTCGGGAATTTTCCCTTTGGAATTCGGGATTTTTCCCTTTGGAATTCAGGATTTTTCCCCTCTGGAATTTGGGATTTTTCCCCTTTGGAATTCTGGAATTTTCTCTTTGGAATTTGGGATTTTTTCCCTTTGGAATTTTCCCCTTTGGATTTTGGGATTTTTCCCTTTGGAATTCTGGAATTTTCCCTTTGGAATTCTGGGTGTTCCCCCCTCCCCTCCCCCACCAAAAACACTCCGGGATTTTCGGATTTTCTCTGGAATTTATTTCAGGAATTTCCCCCCCTCCCCCCAACCCCAAATTTCCAGGATTTTTTGGGAATTTTCGGGATTTTTTGGGAATTCCCAAATTTTCCTCTTCCCTCTTTTTTTTTTTTTCCATTTTTTTTTTTCCAAGTTTGGTTTTTTTGGGGAATTTTTTTCCCCTTTAATGAAGGAAAAATCGAAACCGAATCCAATAAAAACTTTGGAGCTTTAAAATCCGGGAATTTTCTGGGAATTTCTGGGATTGGGGGGGGATCCCAATTTTGGGGGAATTCCCGGGAAATTCGTCACTCATTGACTGGGGGGGGGCAGGGCTGAACTGGGAGCACTGGGAGGGTCCCAGTCCCAAACTGGGAGGGTTCCAGTCCCAAACTGGGAGCACTGGGAGGGTTCCAGTCCCAAACTGGGAGGGTCCCAGTCCCAAACTGGGAGCACTGGGAGGGTTCCAGTCCCAAACTGGGAGGGTCCCAGTCCCAAACTGGGAGCACTGGGAGGGTCCCAGTCCCAAACTGGGAGCACTGGGAGGGTCCCAGTCCCAAACTGGGAGCACTGGGAGGGTTCCAGTCCCAAACTGGGAGCACTGGGAGGGTCCCAGTCCCAAACTGGGAGGGTTCCAATCCCACACTGGGAGCACTGGGAGGGTCCCAGGTTCAAACTGGTGTCACTGGGAGGGTCCCAGTCCCAAACTGGGAGCACTGGGAGGGTCCCAGGTTCAAACTGGGGTCACTGGGAGGGTCCCAGTCCCAAACTGGGAGGGTCCAAGGTTCAAACTGGGAGGGTCCCAGTCCCAGACTGGTGTCACTGGGGTGTCACTGGGAGGGTCCCAGTCCCAAACTGGGAGCACTGGGAGGGTCCCAATCCCAAACTGGGAGGGTCCCAGGTTCAAACTGGGAGCACTGGGAGGGTCCCAGTCCCAAACTGGTGTCACAGGTGTGTCACTGGTCTGTCACTGGTCCGTTACTGGTGTCACTGGTGCTGTCCCTGGCTCTGTCACTGGTGTCACTGGTCTGTTACTGGTGTTACTGGTGTCACTGGTGTCACTGGTGTCACTGGTGCTGTTACTGGTGTTACTGGTCTGTCACTGGTGTCACTGGTGCTGTCCCTGGCTCTGTCACTGGTGTCACTGGTCCATTACTGGTGTTACTGGTGTTACTGGTGTCCCTGGTGTCCCTGGCTCTGTCACTGGTCCGTTACTGGTGTTACTGGTCCGTTACTGGTGTTACTGGTGTCACTGGTCCATTACTGGTGTTACTGGTGTCACTGGTGCTGTTACTGGTGTTACTGGTCTGTTACTGGTGTTACTGGTGTTACTGGTGCTGTTACTGGTGTTACTGGTCTGTTACTGGTGTTACTGGTGTTACTGGTGTTACTGGTGTCCCTGCTGTCCCTGGCCCTGGTGTCCCTGGTGTTACTGGTGTCACTGGTGCTGTTACTGGTGTTACTGGTCTGTTACTGGTGTCACTGGTGTCACTGGTGCTGTTACTGGTGTCACTGGTGCTGTCCCTGTCCCTGTCCCTGGTGTCACTGGTGTCACTGGGAGTGTCACTGGTCTGTTACTGGTCTGTTACTGGTGTCACTGGTGCTGTCCCTGTCCCTGTCCCTGTCCCAGCCGCGCGGCCTCGCTGCGGATCAGCGCGATCAGCTCGTGGTTGATGAGGAAGACGAAGCGCAGGCTGGCGATCTGGGGGGGCACAGCCTCAATCCAGGGACCCCAAAACCCCCCTGGGACCCCCAAAATCTCCCCAGGAACCCCCAAAAACCCTCTGGGACCCCCCAAAATCACCCCAGGAACCCCCCCCCCAAATCCAGGGACCCCCAAAATCACCCAGAGACCCCCCAAATCCCCCCGGGACACCCCAAAAACCCCCCAGGGACCCCAAAAACCCCCTCAGGACCCCAAAATCACCCCAGGAACCCCAAAATCACCCCAAGAACCCCCAAAAACCCTCTGGGACCCCCCAAAATCACCCCAGGAACCCCCAAATTCACCCAGGACCCCCAAAATCCCCTTAGGACCCCCCAAATCCACCCCAGGACCCCCCAAACTCACTCCAGGGACCCACAAAACCCCCTGGGAACCCCAAAACCCCCCCAGGACCCCCAAAACCTCCCCGGGACCCCCCAACCCCCACCCCCGGACCCCCAAATCCACCCCAGGACCCCCAAACTCCCCTCAGGACCCCCCAAAACCCCCAGGGACTCCCCAAACTCACCCAGGGACCCCCCAAAACCCCCCCAGGACCCCCAAAACCCCCCCAGGACCCCCAAAATCCACCTCAGGATCCCCCAAATCCCCCTCAAGACCCCCCAAAACCCCTCAGGGACCCCCCAAACTCACCCAGGGACCCCCAAAACCCCCCAGGACCCCCTAAAACCCCCCTGGGACCCCCCAGACTCACCCCAGGGACCCCCAAAATCCCCTCAGGACCCCCCAAAACCCCTTCAGGACCTCCCAAATCCCCCTCAGGACCCCCCAAATCCACCCCAGGACCCCCAAACCCCCCCCCAGACCCCCAAATCCACCCCAGGATCCCCCAAATCCCCCTCAAGACCCCCCAAAACCCCTCAGGGACCCCCCAAACTCACCCAGGGACCCCCCAAAACCCCCCCAGGACCCCCAAATCCACCCCAGGACCCCCCAAAATCCCCTCAGGACCCCCCAGACTCACCCCAGGGACCCCCAAAACCCCCCGCGAACCCCCAAATCCCCTCCCCAGAACCTCCAAATTCACCCAGAACCCTCCAAATCCTCCCCCAAATCCCCCTCAGGACCCCCAAAACCCCCCTGGGACCCCCAAAATCTCCCCAGAACCCCCCAAATCCTCCCCAGGACTCTCAGAAATCCCCTTCAGGACCCCCCAAAATCCCCTCAGGACCCCCAAAACCCCCCCAGGACCCCCCAAATCCCCCCCAGGACACCCCAAAACCCCCCCAGGACCCCCCAAAATCCCCTCAGAACCCCCCAAACCCCCCTGGGACCCCCAAAATCCACCCCAGGACCCCCAAAACCCCTTCAGGACCCCCCAAAATCCCCTCAGGGACCACCCAAAACCCCCCCAGGACCCCCAAATCCCCCCCAGGACCCCCCAAAATCCACCTCAGGACCCCCCAAAACCCCTCAGGGACCCCCCAGACTCACCCCAGGGACCCCCAAATCCCCCCTGGGACCCCCCAAAATCCCCTCAGGACCCCCCAGACTCACCCAGGGACCCCCCAAATCCCCCCTGGGACCCCCCAAATCCCCCCCAGGACCCCCCAATTCCCACCTCCACCACGGAGTTGTTGTTGAGTTTCCATTTGTTGCCCCCCAGCACCGGGCGCCCGTCGATGTAAATCGGCCGCCGGCCCTCGTTGGCGATGAAGAAATCCCCGTTGTTCTTCAGCTTGATCACCCCTGGCAGGAGAAATTCCAGGGGTTTCCGGGAATTCCCAAAAATTCCGGAAGGTTCCGGGCGGTTCCCGCGGATTTTGGGGGTTTTTGGAGGGGTTGGGAGGGGGGGGAAGGGAGGAAAGGTCGCGGAAAAGGCTCAAAAAGTTCCCCCCAAAATGAGCTCGGGGTGGGGAAAAATGGCCCCAAATTCATGGGGGGTGTTAAAACTTCACTGAAAAATATCAAAAAACCTCAAATCACCCCAAAAAACCCAAATCCCCCCCAAAACACCCCCAAAAAACCCAAATCCCCCCCAAAAAAACCCCAAAAAACCCCAAATCCCCCGCCAAGAAAACGCAAAAAAACCCCAAAAAAACCCCCCAAAAAAACCCAAAAAACCCCCCAAATAAACTCCAAAAAAATCCCAAATCCCCCCCAAAAAAACCCCAAAAAACCCAAATACCCCCAAAAATCCCCAAATCCCCCAACCCCCCCCAAAAAAACCCAAAAAAAACCCCAAAAAAACTCCAAAAAACACCAAATCCCCCCCAAAAAATCCCCCCAAAAAACCCAAAAACCCCTGAAAAAAATCCCGAAAAACACCCAAATCCCCCCCAAAAAAACCCCAAATCCCCCCCCAAAAAACCCCAAATCCCCCCAAAAAACCCCAAATCCCCCCAAAAAACCCCAAATCCCTCCAACAAACCCAAATCCCCACCAAAAAACCCCAAAAATGTCCAAAAAACCCCCAAAAAATCCCGAAAAAAACCCAAATCCCCCCAAAAAATCCCCCAAAAAAACCTCAAAAAACCAAAAAAAACCCCCAAAAAATCTCCAAATCTCCCCAAAAAAACCCCAAAAAACCCCAAATCCCCCCCAAAAAAACTCAAAAAAAACCCCAAAAAAACCCCAAAAAAATCCCCAAAAAAACCCCCAAAAAACCCCAAATCCCCCAAAAAAATCCCCAAAAAATCCCCAAAAAAACCCCCAAAAAACCCCCAAAAATCCCAAAAAATCCCCAAATCCCCCCAAAAAACCCCAAAAACCCCAAACCTCCCCAAAAAACCCCAAATCCCCCCCAAAAAACCTCAAAAAAAAACCCAAAAAACCCCAAATCCCCCAAAAAAATCCCAAAAAAATCCCCAAAAAAACCCCCAAAAAACCCCCAAAAATCCCAAAAAATCCCCAAATCCCCCCAAAAAACCCCAAAAACCCCAAACCCCCCCAAAAAACCCCAAATCCCCCCAAAAAAACCCCAAAAAAACCCCCAAAAAACCCCAAATCCCCCAAAAAAATCCCAAAAAAATCCCCAAAAAAACCCCCAAAAAACCCCCAAAAATCCCAAAAAAATCCCCAAATCCCCCTAAAAAACCCCAAAAACCCCAAACCTCCCCAAAAAACCCCAAATCCCCCCAAAAAAAAACCCCAAAAAATCCCCAAATCTCCCCAAAAAATCCCGAAAAAAACCCAAAATCCCCCCAAAAAAACCCCAAA